>NC_061087.1:12519434-12539434 GCF_015104395.2 Macrobrachium nipponense
TAAATGAGAACAACCGTTTATAAAGGGCAAAACGACAAAAAAAAAAGCGAGGTCAAAAGACAGTAAACAGAGTAAAAATAAATAGAAAGATAGCTAAAATGTGAACGTACATTTCTTCTAAAAGGGATCTGTTGTTAAATGCAAATCCAAACTTAACTACTCCCTTAATGAGAGAACAGCCAATCGTAAGAAGAGTATAAATATTGGTAATCGTCTTCAGACTCTTCGAAAAGGTTCGAAACCGCAGGATAAAGGGTTAATAAATAGTATCTAATGGAGTATTGCTGTAAACAACAGAAGCCATTACACAAAGAAGTGGCACTGGCGTCAGAAGTCTCTCGTGACAGCTGACAACTTTTTAAGATATTATGCAGATTTATGGTAATTACAAACCCGGTCTCTGTTTCGAACGTCACCCACCATCTCCCCGCCCCCCAACCTTCATCCCAACTTCCCCAAAACAGTCTGGAAAAAAAAGGGCCAAAACTGCCAAAGGTTAGGCGAGTTAAAAATCTATGCAACTTCACAAACGGAAAGTTACAGCCTCAGTTGTTGACATCAATCAAGAGCTACAGCTAAAAAGGACGGGGGTATAATGTTCCCAACGTTTTTGTTGATCTTTTACTTAATGATGGACGGTTCTACAGCTGAATACCAGACCGTCACCTCCGTATAACCTCAATGATCTCTCACTGTCAGTAGCAAACCCATCCCATTTATCCTCAGCTACTTCAAAAGCATCACAACTTCAGCCTCCCGTCCTAAGCCCCTTTGCTCCCCACCCACTTCTCCCTCCTTCGCCCTAGCAGACTGTCCAGACAGATCAACAAGTTCGATACGGTTTGTGAAACTGTAAGGTCGAAACCCCTATTCGTGTAACGCAAGTGTTCCACTCTAGCATCTGCGAACGGATATCTCTTTCTCTCCATTTCTTCGTCCACATCCGTTCTCTTCCCCCTTCCCCTCACCCTCCCATCCTCCAAACCTCTCTATCCATAGGTTAGTGAAATCGGAAGCTGGCATCCCCAGCAGTGCCTTATAGGGCACAACCATGAGTCACCAATACCTATGAGAGAACTACAGCATCCTCCCTCCAGCACCAACATACCCAACCAAGGACACCCCCTCAACTCCTGGACAGGTAGCAGGTACTAAACTGCAACAAACTGAGCAAAAGAATAGTTATTTTCATGACGTTAATCTGTTAGTGCTATTAATTTTTCCCGTTTTTTCCCTCACCAAAAGACATTTTTTACACATTCATGAAAACCAGAAAAATGTCCCCCATTGATGGGAGGTTTTTGGATTATAAAAATAAATACCTTTTTACGCTTTTTACGTAAACTTTATAATTAGTTTAAATATAACTAAAATTCCTAAAATGGGAATTTGTTACAATCTTTAATCATCAGAAAATCTTCGAATCCACTCTCACTACGCGCATACACATACATTAGATATATATATTCTATATATACTATATATATATATAGATATATATATATATATATATATATATATATGTATGTATGTATATATAACATAATACATATATATACATTATATATATATATATATATATATATATATATATCTATATATATATTAATCAAACTAAAAAGAAACAAGTATCTGCAAACAAATTTACTTATATATATGAATATAAGTTTTGTACACATACATCTAAGCAAATGTTGAGAACAAACCTACACATGCTTACACCTAAATTGTTCAAATAAATATAAACGCATATCAATGCAGCATATCACACACACAAAAAAAAAAAAAAAAAAAAAAAAAAAAAAAACAAAAAAAAACAAGCCTTCCTTAAAACAATAAAAAAAGGCAGCGGTCGCCACTTAATCCTCCCAAAAGGGACCAGCTACCTCTATCAAAAATTCGATTGTCGTTATCAGCAGCTTCCCTCAACAGCCAGACATGTCTACTGTTAGTAAGCTATTCTAGCCCCTGAAAAAGCCACCTATACAAATCCTACGAGTCTATCATCACATTTAAGAAAAATCTAAGAAAAATTTTATATTTGGCTCAGGAGATATTTTGTAAGATTGTATAGTGAGAATTACAACTCTATTCTTTGTTGGCTGAGCGGGCAAATATGGTCATTTAAAAATAAATTACTGAAAAAATAAGACTAAAATATGATGATTTGGGTTTTTTTTTTTACCGACTTAAATCGTATGTCTGAAAATTACATCTATTTACGATAGATAATTTTTCTTCGAAATCTGGCCTAAAAGGAAGTTTTTCAAAGTATAAGAATGAAAAACATAATGCATATTTATCGAATTAATGAATCACAGAAATTAATTAAAATGAAGAAAAACATTTTTCACCAGAATTTGAGACAAATGGAATTTATTACTCCCTTACGATTAAAACTTTTAATATTTTTATTTTTATTTGGCAATATATAATCGTGAGATTCATTCTTCTTAATCCTAAGATTTTATTCTTTTTATAAGAATAATCGTAGGGCTTATTCTTTGACAATTTACTAATTGCAAGATTTATTCTCAACCAATGAATAACCATAAGGTTTAGTTTTAAACAAACGAGCATTATTAGGGTTTTTTCTTTAGTTAATAATTAACACAAAAGTATATTTTCTAATACAATGAATTACCGTACTTTTTTATTATTCCATATATGGCTAATCACTAAAAAACTAAGGGGCTTGTTCATTAACATAAGGATTAACAGCAAGATTTATCCCTTCAAAATATGAACAACTGTAATGCTTTTTCACTGGGAAACAAACCGTAAATATAAAGATCAAAATATAATGAGGCTGCTCGAATCAAACAACTAACCCTTCACTTCATCCGTTACGAAGCTCCGTGACTGTAATTAGCCCGAATGAAGCAAAGAAAGAGGAATCATAAAAATGTCGAAAAAGTTGATTCACGCCGACGTCTCGCATAGTTACCGGGCTATATATAGCTAAAATGAAAGTTAAACAAAACATAATGTATTCAGTTTCTGGACTGCACCAACTGAAGAGCTTTGTACGAGGCCAGTTTTTCTTCTTCGTTCACTTTGTTAAAGACTCTATTCCAGTTACGATAAATATCTCGGACACACATGTTACGAACACACTTCAAAGGAATGAAGACATCTTTTACAATATGATTAAGATTTTGTGAAAAGAGAGAGAGAGAGAGAGAGAGATTTGTAAAATTCCCAAAGATTGAAGATTGAAAATCAAAAAGAGAAGAGAAGGAAGAAAAGAGAAAGAAGAAAGAAAGAAAAGAGGAAGAGGAAGGGGAAGGTTGGTAATCCCTTTGTAAATCAAAGAATTCGGAATGATGGGAAAATCCAAAACACGAAAGAAAGAGAAAAACTATTTCACTCTGACAAATTCCGAATACACTAACGAGTTGAACTGTGAGTTGCTTAACTAGCAATGAATTTCATTAAGGGTTTAGACTATTTCTTTTTTTAGGTGTGACGTAACGCAAACTATTTACCCATTTCGTTTCCTAACCAATAAAGAAATCAAAATGACAGAGCTGTTCTCCTCTGATGCACAGACACACTAGTTGAAAAGATTTCTTTCATTAGTCGAAAGTTAATATTTTGTGGTGAAATAACAGCCCTTCCAGTGATGAGTATTTAAGAATGTCTGTTTTCTTAAGTAGCCTAAAAAAAGGACTTCGGAAAGCTATCTCACAAATTCAGGGAGTAGTCAAAACGGCAAATCTTTATAAACAGAAGTAAATTGTTTCTGAACAAAATTAACATACAAACATTATATATATTATAATATATATATATATATATATATATATATATATATATATATATATATATATATATATATATATAATACTGCGAAACTTTACTTCGGAAACTTATTTTCAATTCAGTATGACTATCAATAAAATATCTTATTATCCAAGATCATAAACATATTATCATTATTATTATTATTTCGAGCAATGTTTACATTTCTTTCAGCAACCCTTAACATTCTTACGCTACAGCGCCACAAACCCGGAAATAGTGACATCAATTAGAAATCAACCTCTAAGGATATAAAAACTGTCTGGGATTTTCCTTTGCTAACTTAATTATGAAGAACATTTCTTTCAGAAAAATTAATTCAAGGATGTCCCGTAACTCGAGCCTTACGTTCGCTTAACCATGGGCCCAGTGATCTTCGGTTACGTACTTTACATCCTGCAGTAAGTGCAACTGCTAGATTAATTTAATTTTGTGGTGGATAATGACAGCGCAGAGGGACATTCATTTTAGCCGTAATGTGTTTACATGCGATCTCCTTAAATGAGGGAGAGAGAGAGAGAGAGAGGAAGAGGGAGGAGGAGAGGAGGAGAGACGAGAGAGAGAGAGAGAGAGAGAGAGGGGGGAGGGGGTCCTACAAGAAACCTCAATTACCTTTACATGACAACATAGAAAGAGGGTATAATTAGCAGTATGCAAAAGAATTTTTTTACGTTTACATCTTTTATTCTCCTATTTTTCCTACAGGTTTCTTCCCTCCTGCACTCGTGTACAAAAATTGCTTATTTACCTATACTAATTTAATTTAAAAATACTTTACCATCCCCAAATGAAGACTCCGATTACGCTGGTCATTTAGCTTCAATCTGATAAGGTAATAAATTTGTTAGAATAAACATGCTAACAAGTCTGCAAGTGATATTCGTACACACACACTAATTATTCTAAAATAAATTAAAGGTCTGCGAGTTATCTTCGCTTACTATTTACAATCGTACAAGGTTTTTACTGAGGCGGATGGATGAATAAACTATCCACCGTAGTATATCTCTAATTATAAGGAAACGAAACGAACAAGAGTGGATGCATCTATCATGTTTGAATGTTATATTATTAAAGGGTACATGCAATACAAAGAATGTTTATTAACATTAAAGCTACTTTAAGCGAATTCCACTTACGAAACGAAGTCTTTTAGAGAGAGAGAGAGAGAGAGAGAGAGAGAGAGAGAGAGAGAGAGAGAGAGAGAGAGAGAGAGAGAGAGATTCCTCTGTGTAGCTACGGCTGCGTCTTGCAAAACATAAGAGAAATTATCCGGAATAGGCAAAATTTAGCTTTTTGTTCCGTACACAAAAATACTGCATCTCTGAAGAAGAGATACTATAATAATAATAATAATAATAATAATAATAATAATAATAATAATAATAATAATAATAATAATAATATTAATAAAGGTATGTGTTCAAGATAAATGAAATCTTACATTTATGACACATTACAGCAAAAAATACCACATCCTTAAAATAAGGTAATTTGTCCACAGTGTGTATACATATATGTAGGCACGCACACACACAGAAACAAAGTCGCAGACAACTTTCTAATATTCTAGGTAGTGCTCACCTATTATGTCAAGTTTTTTCATGAAGCAAAGTTATGCAGTCGTGTAATAGGAAATATGTCGTTCCGACAAGTTCCTATTTTAAAGATACTTCGATAAATGAAAATCATTCAGCTTTAAAGTGATTTAAAATGGTATGACACAGCAAGAAAATTTAATCAACATGGCCCAATTTAAAAATGTATTGCTAAGCAAGTGCTCGACAGTTCAGGAAAATATGCTCATCTGTGTCTTACTGAGCGGTATCTAGTAATTCAGCGTAAGATTAGCGACTTCTAGCTGCGTTTCTTTTCGTCATTTTGCTTTCTTGAACCTTTTGAGAATAATTGCAACTGTTAAGCTAAAAAGGGTATTTTATCATTAACAGAGAGAGAGAGAGAGAGAGAGAGAGAGAGAGAGGGCGTTATTAAGTGTCATGCAGACAGGTTTCCCAGAGACTTCAAAACTCATAGAATTTGTTTCCATGCTCACCTTTACTAGATAGAGTGCTTCATATTTTTTTTCAATTCTCTTACTCTTGGACATCTGAGAAATGGAAGATCTAGTATATCAGGCAGAATCCTTTGCCTTTCTTTTTTGTGCTTTAACGCAAGAAAAACTTATTTTACCCATCTGGAAAGAGACTTACCAAAATTCATATAACTAACTTAATGAGTAACTGGATCAATGAATGGTTTTATCTAAACGAGTACGTGTTTCTAGAGTGCCCTACCTTCAGCAAACACAAAATTCAGCTCTTACCCTAAAGGACGCTTTCAGTGGACTGCTATAGCTGAAGATGGCAACGTCCTTCCCATGTCCTTGTTCCAGGGCTAGACATACCGTCCCTATCCGCAAAAGGCGATTATACTTATATCGCTCAAATAGCCCGGTCACGAGCTAGTAATAATGATAAAAACGTATTCCCAAGGCAATCGAGAGCCATAAAATACGCCAGGAAGGATTAAGAGAAGTTCCTTACAAGGACGGCAACTCGGGTAAGACTAACAATAAATATCACTTTGCGCTTTGGCTGTTATGACTACAAATACAGAAGATTCCATTTTTCTTGGGAATGGGAGGCCATCTGAAAGGAAGGAATGAGGGGGTGAGGAGGATGATTGGTGTAAAATTGGACCTATCATCCATCTCTCTTGCGCCTTTACGGTCGCTATTGTCTATGGCAATCATTCTCTTCCTTCTCCCTAATTTGAACGATGTTAAAGAATAGCCTCGCAGTGCTGCTCACCCCTCGATGTCCTGGATGCCTAACCACACAGGCGCCACCGTTGACACGCGTGCCCATATGTGGAACATTTATAACCAACAGCTCCAATGATATAGATCTAGCCACTGTTATGAGGTAATGATACACACACACACACACACCGCGCGCGCAATCTCTCTCTCTCTCTCTCTCTCTGAACGTTCATTCCCTTCCATCTAACCAAACATTAAAGTCCTTCCTGTGCCATCCAAAGGAGGTAAAAACAATCTACCAGAAGCTTACGCGTCCAATAAAAATCAGTCGAAATCGAGGTAAACGCTTCCTTTTAAGAGCCCAACATGTCTATTCGTGATATTTGAAGAGACGGACTAAAACGAACTGCCTGCCATCAACGCACATCACAAAGTCAGACGTAAACAAACAAAAGTCATTCACACTTTTTTCCTCCTTGCGCTAATTAATCTTAAATAAGTAAGGGATAACCAGGCTCGTAAATCACATTCTTGACCATATACATCCAGGCTATAAATTAACTTATACGTGCACGTATGTGTGTGTGTGTGTGTGTGTGTGTGTGTGTGTGTTATGCGGGGGTATTCACTTCTCACTTTCTCAAAAATGAGTTCACTCTCCCAATTTCTTTCGTTATCTGTTCGTCAGCCCCCAGGACAACACCGCTGATGATAATAATAATGGTAATGTTGGTGAGGAGCTCGTTTTGGGGCGCAAACGATGGCTGCTATTATCCGGCGTCAATTCAGTTCCAGCCTTAAGCACGATGCTATTCTACTGAGTGTTCCTGTGCTCTATAGCCGTGAATAAGAAGGGAGAGATAAATCATTCACAAGTATAGACCACTTCTGCCTTCAGCGGTGAGAAGTAGTAAGTGATGGTACAGCATCACCCCCGGGTGTAATAATCACACAGCAGGGAACCTATTTTACCTATCTGTGATACTTAAGTTCTTATAATAGCACTGGCGATAGAGCACTGCTCCGTAAGAAATGACTTTCGGCCAAAGTAAATTTTTTTTGTTTGCTCCGCTATTTCTTTCCACTGACACTCAAGAGACATTACTTCATTGTTTTTGTCCGTAAACAATGGCCGATGTTAAAAAAAATCTAGTCAGTCTCCAGCAACGTTATTGTTTTACTGAACATGAAAAATAAAAGCAATAAAAATGCACAACGGAATTACGAGAAAACACATATCTTTATTTATTTGCTTCAAGTTTTGCTTATTTCTTTCTTGATAACTTGCTATTCTATGTTGAAATCACCAGAAACAGCTTTCGATAAAAGGTTTCTTCATTGCTCTTTGCATTAATCTTGAGTAGTAAGAATTATTATTATTATTATTATTATTATTATTATTATTATTATTATTATTATTATTATTATTATTACTAATCAAGCAAATTTACAACAGCCCGTACGGAAAAAGAAGAACAATAAACCATATAGGAAAAATACAAAAAACAGATCAACTGTCAAGTGGCTCGCATGAGCCTGGTCAACGTAAAAAAAATGTGCCTCATTGTTAATTGTTATAGGGCTTCCACGAATAACAAAGATGTAAACTTTATTTCAAAAAACAAGTCAAATTAATACGGTAAAATCCATTATATAAGGCAAATCAATACAATAAAACCCTTGACATAAGGTAGTCTTTTATTCAGCCTTTCTATTCCCTTCACCTGTTCACTGACACGCACACGCAATGTATCCTTACATGCACGGACATCTGATAAAAATATCTCCCACATTGTAATCTCAAAGTACACGCCTCCCCACTTTTCAGGGAATAGTCTTGATAAAATGATAAAATATCCCTCCCCTGCAACAACCACGACTGATGCAGATTCTGTGCTGTTCCGAGCATTTATCATCTGCACCCGATCCTGTTCTAGCTCCTATCTCCACCGCCAACAAAAATAAATCCTTCCTTTCTACCAGGGTTCCTAATATTCTTTCCATTCGATTTATTACCTTCCACTCTCCTACCCGTCACTATTTCAGTATCTCCAAACGGCTTGAATGCAGTAAAACTATTCGCTTGATGAAAATACCTTATTTCAAATCAAATTAGGATCAAATTCTATCTTACCAAGAAAGGGCATAATGACCATAACTGAAACTATGATTCATATACAATAAATAGTATACAGCCTTTAACACGCCGTAAGAAAGAGTGTGAACAAAGATACAAGAAGGTAACAGAACACAACCTAAAAACAGACGCAAACATTCGCTGGCAAAAATCGGTCTATGAAGTTTTTTTACTTGTTCCTTCTGTAACACCGTTCTGACTTTTAAGGAGAGCAAGCAATCAGGTCTTTCAATTACCAACTGGAATTCAATTATTTCTGTCAAATCAAACCTTCCAGTTCTGATGAAAGTCACATAGGCGCATGACCTTTCTACTTTCACTTACCTTCTGCATTGAAAGGGAGTGATTATCTCTTTGCTGCCCCTAATTCATGGAATTGCTCTCCAACTGAATCTCAGATTCAATTAAAAGGTGTCGTTCTCGTGTCTCAAAAGTGATCTCCTCTCTTCATCACAGTCTCTTCATCATAGTACTGTACCTCTAAAAATTATTGTCCACTTACTACTGTCATGTGACTCAAAGGTGTCAGAGAGTCTATGCATAATAAATGTCACGTTTAACTGTCAAAAAATCTCACAAAGGAAGTGAGGGGTAACATAATGTTGTTTGATAACTTCCTAATACGAAGTAAATACAAAATTGAGTAAATACTACCATTACTTTTTAAGAGACTGGCACACTAGTATTATTATTATTAAATCTAATATGGGCTTCCATCGTTTTCTTCTTCTTTGTCTCCTATTGTCGGCTTTCGATAACCTGAATTGCGAGATTAACCTACGCTCCGCGTCATTACACCATTAACTCTCTAAACCGATTTAAAGATGAAGCTCACACGTGAGTGCTTTCCAGAATATTCTTCATAAACTTAATCAGGTGCCTAACCTCTACATCTTCGATGCCCACAAAATGCATTTCTAAACACAATTTCATTTTCGTGCTTCCTCAATACTGTTATCACTACCTTCTGTAATTCTGATTTCTGTCTCTCAACCTTGCCGTTAACACTTTCGATAAGCACATTTTTCACTGCAATCAGCTATGTTCCCTCCTTTCTTTATGACAAAGTCAAGTCGATATTCATGTCGATACAAACGTCTAGTCATTTCCGGTTCATTCTCTTCTGTTCCGTCTTCCTCTATATTTTATGAAAAAAAAATGTCGACGACAATATAATTTTTTTCCTTCCCATCACTTTTCCCCCCAAACCGCCGCAAACTTGTCCAACTAATTGCTTTACCTACAACTCTCCTCTACACCTTAAAACATATACTCCTTAGAATAAGCTAATCATTTAATTGCAATTCAGCATTACAGAAACAAACACCTGTATTTTCAAGTAATCACTATAGATAATTAACGCTGCACTAGCAGTAAATATCAGCTATTAGCCCAGTTAATATGATCATTATTCCTGAAGGAGCGGATAAAAGACAATATCATCATTATTCCAGGTTCTCCTGAAGGAGAGCATATAAGACAACAGGACAGAAAAACATAGAAACCAGTCATCACGCGTCTTCAGCACCACTACGTAATGTCTCCTTTCTCTTATTTTCCGTCTTTTCCCAAAACATCCTACTTCCACTTAATTGCATTCACCCCAATAAAGAGAAAGGCCCCTGGCGTAATCAATCATAACCGCAACCCATCTATTTTCCCCAAAAACTGTACTTAGCAAAGATAAACTTTCTCTTAGTGGAACAAGATGAACAGTAAGTTTTAGATAACCTTCGGGCCTTAATTCTAATGATCGATAGTTTAAATGGTATTTACTTTTCTTAAAGTCCATTTTTGTTCATATGTACCGAAACATATTTCTGCAATGAACAATGAAAATAAGACTATATGTTTTATATACAATTTTCTGGGTAAGATTTCTCTCTCTTGAACACAAAACTCTTTGCACACAATTTATACTGCTTTTATGCTAAACTACTTTTAAATCGAATGAGACCGTAAATTAAAGTCATAATATTTAGAGTTTCAATACGAAATTAAAGTTTATGTTGAATCAAGGTCTAAATTTTACTTTCTGAAACTCGGTACAAATATTTAACCCGTAAAGCAAACGATGTGCGTTTCTTTAAAGCTACACGTTTACCAGGAAACATGAATTACAATTATTTTTCAAAATAGCATTTAATGCAAAACTTCAACGAATTAATAAAAACCTAAGCAAAATAATATGGAACAATTAAAAATATATCTACTGACATGACCTCCACAACCGATATATTTCGTGGTGAATGGCTTTTTCTTATTCAGAACTGCTAAGGAATTTAAATAGAATTTTATTTTCATGGGAAGATCTTATACTATATATATATATATATATATATATATATATATATATATATATATATATATATATATATATATATATATATATATATACACACATATTTCATATTTACATAGTATATATGTATGCGTATGTGACTTTGTGATAAATTACTCTTGTATCTTTACATCCTTACAGGAAAACAAGAGTTAAGCTGTGACATACCGTCACTCTGGTAGACATTAGAAAGATTCCAAGATGATAACTACGGAAGTTGAGATGCTAAAAACCTGTGTCGCAGCCTCTTACTGTTGCTAGATTCCATGTCCTTGAACAGTCAGTCTGAATGTACTAAACACCAAATAAAGATGGGAAGAAAAAGACCTACTGAGTAATCTTAAACTACAAAGCAAAAAGCAAAGAAACCAAGCATACTGAATGCATTATCCCCCAGAATACACTATTCAGAAAACGACGGGTTCCGTCATCACTCGGCACACTGCCAACAGAGAGATGAGGCTGCGTAATAAAAGACACATAAACGAATAAATACTTTAAACAAGAGGTACACACTAGGCTACTATATTTCTGCTTTGACGTTCATTAAAAAATATTTTACCCGAATTTAAGTCCATAAAGCGTTCGAAAAACTTCAAAAGGATAAGCGCGCCACTTTGATTAAAAGGTAAAGCTGATTATGCTTGCACAAGAAACCACACTACACCTTTCCTTTCATTCTGCAATATTCGGTCTACCAAGTAGGTACATAGTTTTCAACTTTGGCAACTATATTTACAATTGAAAATTATTCATGTTCATTGTCTTAACAGATAAATGATCACAGTAACGGCTAAGTGACTAACCAAAATCCAAAGGTAAAAAGAAAAAGAATAAATACTTACATACATACATACATACATACATACATACATAGTATATGCATATTTATATATACTTACGTATATATATATATATGTATAAACACATATAGGTATACACACACACACACACACACACACACACACACACACATATATATATATATATATAGATATATATATATATATATACACGCACGCACACACTCACACACACACACACACACACACACACACATATATATATATATACATATATATATATATATATATATATATATATATATATATATATATATATAAACACTTGCATTTCAGAGACAACTTGGAAAATAATGACATTTTCCGTATGAAACAAAGATGTCTACCAACTAAACTCATATTTCTCAAACGAATGCTAAGTCTGCTTTCAGAGCTGGTCTCTCTCTTTCTATGTCTCCCTCTATAGGAAGAAAAATTCTCCTATACTTCGCTCCTAACCCCTAACTTCCTTACCTGGCTCTCTAAGGTGCAACAACCAACCCTCTGGGCGCGAGGCAACAAGGAGGAGGCGGGGTAAGATTGCAGCCAATTGTCAAAGGACTCCACTAAGATGAATAGCAGGGCTGCCGTGGCAACCAGCCTACTGTCAATAATGCTTCCTTTACCCTGGTTGGGAAAATGGAGGGAGGAGCCAGGCAATGCTGAAGATTATGATAAAAATAACTGGGATGACTCACAAAAGCAAAAGCAAAGGGCAGCTCCTTCCAGCTCTTCTCCTTCCTTGAGCAATAAGGTACATCAAGTATGCCAGCAGATAACGTTTAAAGTAAGATAACCAACTTTTCGCTTTAATATTGGTTTAAATATTTCTGTTAGCCCCTGTACGACATTTAATGATGCATGCAGCTAAATTTAAATTCATCCTGCTCCCCTTTATATTAATTAATTTCTTGACTTCCACTGATCCTTGTAGTAGCATGTCGACTATCCAATACATACTCTACCGCATCTATATACATCTCTTAACATATCTTTTGAGTTTCTGGGGTGTTCAATATCTTCATCTACATTTTTTTATATCCTTTCATACTTCATTTCAAAAGTAATACAAGATCCTTGACTGCAAACCCCAAAAGTGTTTCAAATTTGTAGCTTATTTACTAAGCAGAAGAGCATAAATGCAATTTTTATCATTACCAGACTCCTCAAGGAGCTCCGAGTTAAGTACAGTTAACAAAATGTGAAAGAAGCTCTTCTGCCTTCCAAGAACCACTTTACCTGTCATAGTAACCAGAACACATCACAATGGGCAGTTCAGCATTAGGAGGTAGTCCTGTAGTGCCTCAAGCAATCAATACTTTAAAGAGTAGCAAATTATCATTAAACGTCTTGATAATCGAATAGTGGCATTTACTACTATTCTCAAATTGTAGTGACAATGAGTCAGTTTGTCTAACTAAACTTATTATAAACCAAATATCCTGAATAAAAGGAAGTCGGAAAAATATAATCATCAGTTATCAGTGTTTCTAAGAGGATTTATTTTAATAGTAAATTCGTTTACCTTATTTCTGCACTAAATTTAGAGTTGTTACTATGGAAATTTGTTTTCATGTTCATTGGATCTTCACTGTCTTAGAATGAGAGTGAGAGACGGAGGGGCGGATTAGGGTTGCCTGTTGAAATTCTCTAGAACATGTTAACGATTAGAAAGGATATGAAACGCTGAAGTATCATTTAGAATATGGGATGCGTTAGACAAGACTGAAGCAGGCCGACGTTAAATCACAAAAAACAACTTTTTCCTTTAAGGTTTGATTTATGAAAGACTGGTCTGATGACCTGGCACTCGAATTTTTTTCTCTAAAGAGGATTCCGGTTGTTCCAGGAAACCTCGCTGAAAAAAACATAGTAGAAACGGCAAAGGTACAACAGCACCTACACTAATAAGGATGGTTCTGAGGGGAAAAGGCTCTTTACATATGTCCGTTTAACTGTATTGTGCATCTATCCATCCCCTTCCCATTGGAACAACGTGTCAATGCGACGTTTACTTATGCAAATAAATGGAGACAACGGAACCTATCCTAAGAATGAGAGCAAGTCCTCACAACACTGATAATATTGCAGAGAACATATAACAGAAATCCCCATATCAGGCTGACGTAAGCATAAACCTGCATGAAGTGGAGTTTTCCACATAGATTACAATGGAGAACAAATTTCTGTGAGGAATAGTGACAGTCTGTGACTACAGCAACTCTTACTAGAATGAAGGCTGAGGAAGCTAATCTGAAAAAAGTTTCAGCGGGATGCCGGTGTAGGATAACCGCATCATGTTCCATACACATTTCGGGGGAATACCAGCGGCTCAGTAAAATGAAACAACGTTTACTATCTAATATAGATATATTATATATATTATATCTATAATATATAATAATGAGTAATTATATTATATTATATATATATATATATATATATAAATAAACTTGGATGTGGCATCCCTAAAACGTCCATAAAGAGAACAACGTTATCTCGAAGCTGAATGAGGCACGGATTCTTAAGCCAATCGTAGATGTAAACATCAACAGCCATTCAGCCGCAAGGCAAGTTCACGCCACTGACATGGCCCTTTACCGCGACCATGTCTTGGGCAAAAGCAAACGCGTCGTAAAACGGCAGGTCGAGTACTGCGGCGACTGAGGCAGGCGGCGAAGTGAATGGATGGGCCTGTGCACGATGGGGACCGATGAGAGGTCGTATTTAAATGCATAAACCTTGTCAGTTCGTGTTGATTTACTCGTCGGGAGGATCGGCGTTAGCGCTGCCCAAAGACTTGACCGAACTGCACTTTCGTCATGATTAACGACTCAGTTTATGAGTAGATTTACACTTTAGGTAATAGTGACTTACTTAAAAGTTAGGAAGCATTTTAAAAAGAAATCTACTGGCTTATATTTTAGGTGCCAGATTCCCAACGACTGCAAAGCAACAAGACGACAAATTGGTGCAGAAACTATATATAAGTAGTCTTTGGGTACTGATAAAATGTAAGGGGGTAAATGAAGTGATTTTCTCATACAGTCAAGAAACAAACTAATGAAACATACCAACGAGAGAGAGAGAGAGAGAGAGAGAGAGAGAGAGAGAGAGAGAGAGAGAATTAACGATACATGCATACATACTCGTGTATGTATGTGTATATACACGCGCACACACACAAACATATATATATATGAGGAATAAAATTGCAAACAGCCATCGTAGCATTGTAAATTTATTGGCCAAATTTTCGAGACCACATGTCTAATCATCAGGGCTGTAAAATTACAAAGAATAAAAATAAAAAATGGACTCGGTTAAAAAAAACTCACAAAGTCTAAAAACAAGAAACTTAAATTTAAAACAAACAAAAACAAGCTAAAAAACATATTTTAAAAACATTGAAAACCTAATACTGAAAAAACTTTTAAAATTGTATATATAAAAAATTATGATATTAAAATGTATTAGGCGATATATAAGATAGTGGAAGAGGTCTGGCTGTTTAGGAAAAGAACAAGCTGCTTGACAGTTAACGATTCCAGGATGGAGAGAGAGTGGTCTTTGCTTGCTTAGGCGATAACATTAAAATCTTCATAGGAGAATGATGTCTTGTATTTCTTACAGTGGTCTCTTATATTAGAAATTTCTTTAGTTTTTAACTGACATCCAGTTCGGTGATTAACTCCAAGATGAGAATCAGCTCTGACTTTGAGTAATCTCTTAGTGGCTCTGGGTAAAAAAAAAAATGCGACAATATATACATGGTAAAATGTATCTAGATATATTTGTAAACAACTGTCTACAAAGAGGTACTATTCAAAATAGTCATCAGCAGCGTTGTCAAATCCATTTCCGAAAAACCCTTTCGGACTCTGAGAACGTCTTCCACTTTGTCTGCATCAATGAAATGCTAGCCTGGCAACTATGAGTCTGAAATCGCTCAATCGGAGCTGTGAGATAGATGTGACACTAGGGACTCCTGTCTGTGCAGTAGTCTGCAATATGGCCAAGTAACGTGAAGTTGTCGATTATTAAGCCGTAAATGGATTGTATAGGCTGTTTCTGTGGTCGCTTCTTACTAATTGCTTCTCAAATTTTACATAGTGATTCAATGTAGCAGTCCCCGTTCATCATTGTTCCACGCTCCAGGAAATCAAACAAAATAACCCCCTTTTCATCCTACAGATATTCATAGTGTTTTCGTGACTACTGCCGACGGTTTTCCACTGCTCAAAACTGGTTTCCCATTCAAAAAACTTTTCCTCAAACATTATTGTCATCAACTGCCTCCCCGCCATACACATTTCTGAGCCTTCAATGGACGTCAGCTGCAGTACATCCTTCTTTGGTTAAGACCTCGATGACTGTTCTTCGTCTCCGACTTTCATTCACTTCTATGGATATACAACACTGAAAAACCCCATACGTCAGCCATGCAGTTTGAATTACTCTGGAGCAACCCTTGTAGAGTGAAAATGACTACGATGTATATATACGTAGATATACACATATGATACATTTATACAAAATTTCATGAAATTTTATTCTAAAATCAAACGTTAAAAATCCATTTTCCGAAGTAAAAAGTTACAACAAAAGATAATCGTCGAAACATCAGTACTGACCGACGGGCAATTAATATGCAGTGCGCTTCCTTCTGGCTACGTATATCTGCCACTGGGAGGTGCTAGAACGCAAATCAAGCAACATTCAATTCCATTAAAAGACTCGTCTGCACGGTGCCCGGAACTGTGCTTTGCATTAATCACTGTTTATTCTTAATCTTCTCACCAGCAGGGAATTCTGACTAAGATGCCTGGGAGCACCAGTGAGGTATTTATTGTCCGTCTTGCTTCACGCGCTGGTGTAATTCCTCATCGACCGTCCATAATCCTAGCGACAGAACTGCCACTCGCATAACAATGCTTCTTCAACTACTTGAAATTCAGCGAAGTCAAATTCGTTTCTCTCCTCCTCCCCGTCCCCTTGTTCCTCATCTTCCTTCCACTTTTTCTTCTTCTAACAACAGACAGTCATGAAAGCATAATTACCACAAGGGGTGGGGGTGGGGGGGACCACATTAGGCTTGTACGTCGTGGTCCGGCGAGGAACAGCATCGGCATCTCAACATGGAGGCTGATATGATGAAGGTTCGGATGCTCTGCGCCTTCCAATCCCTTCTATCTGCAGCGTGGCCTTTCTTTCGGCTGCACTTCATCCAGATGTTGCACACGTGTAACTTGTGACACAAAGATAGACACTATTCAATTAAATCGTACATTTTCACATCTTGAAAAGAACTTCATCATGACATGCCAACTACTTTATACATACAAAACACTCGATAAGTGACCCTGTCATGTTAAACCCAGTAGGACGCTGGTGATCTGAGCAGTAAATTAGGTCGTTGGTTGTTACTCTATTGTAGTTATTCTACAGCCAACCACTCTAATGGGAAAATGAGGCTGTGTACATTACATACATACATACATTATATATACATATACACACGTATATATAATATATATACACACATGCATACCCACACAAGGGTAAGAAACACATGGAAGTAACACTGCCAAGAAAAAAATTAAACATATTTTTAGACAACTCAACTGTAGGCTAGAAGTATAAAGGCAGACCGTAACACACCTATACTCCTGTCTTTATACGTATTGCACATGAGCGTCTTTCTTCTTCTTCTTCTTCTATTTTATAGGTCCCGGACGCCATAACTCTTCAAGGATAAAAAGGGTCGCTGGCGGACGAGGACGAATGAGGGACGGGTCAAAACGCCCTACTATAAAATCCTATCTTCAATGCTGCTTCAGACATCTCAATAAGGAGGCGTCGCATCTAGATGCTGGAGGGATGCAAGGTATCATTATGCGATTCGTTGAGGTCTGTGTCTGTGTACTTCTACAAAATCATCAATGTAGACAAAATTTAACGTTTCCTCTTGATGCATATCAGCGCGTGCGCGCCTTTCGGTGTTTATCAATTGGATAAGATTTGTTTAAAGACAGAACCTTGCTGCGGTGAGCCATCAGCTTTAGATGAAAGCCACGAATAAAAAGGGAGGGAGGGCGTCGGAATGGGTCATTTGTATGCCATCTATGCCCGACCATACACCATAAACCAGTCAGTCATATCTCCAGCTAGCATGGCTCACCTTCAATGACATCGTCCCCCGCCCCATCCCCCACCTCCCCCGGCCCGCCCGCCAACCCCTGCTCCCCAACAGGGCTCCCCACCCTCATAAGCATGGAGCTCTTCATAACAGTACTATAACCCTTATAAAGGAGATGAGACATCACTGGCACTGTCACAGTCTCGCAAATATGGTAGGGGATTCTGAAAGGTAGATGGCTATTCGTTATATAAAGCAGTTTTGCGCTGCACAACGTAATGTTACTGTCATTTCCTTATCATCGGAAATGTATTGGGAATCATGGGGTCGATTAATTTAGACAAAATCGTGCTTAGTCTTGCATATAATATAAACATAAATATGTTTGTGTGTGTGTGTGTAAGCGCTTTCGTATGTAGATCCGGTAAATTATAATAACAACAACAACAACAACAACAACAACAACAATAATAATAATAATAATAATAATAATAATAATAATAATAATAATAATAAAAATATGCTGGAAGTAAACCCTCTTTTAAACATGTTTTATTAAAAATGATTGCTGCCTCAGCTGCATTAATTTTATACAGGTTCTTCTCTATTTTTCTAATTATTGCTGTCTCATTGTTGCTTAAACTGGTGAGCAACGCACCGAAGGTTGACATATCTCAATAAGGTCAAACGATTGGATTTTATTGGTAAAAAATTTCAGTTGGGATAGTCAAATTTTCGGGATGGAAAGACCTGTAATTTGTACTTGTGATTAATTATTTTCTGACCGTAAGTTCGACAGGCGGTATTTTCAGTAATTATAGCAGAATTTTCTCACATTACTGAAAACCTTGATATAAGCTTATAAGAAATATAGAAAAAAAACAAGAGCAACCATTGTTGCTTTGGTCCAAAGGAAATGAAAGACTAGGAAGCTCTGATGCCAAGGAAATTAGAATAAGATGTTAATAGCACTGGCCACAGCTCAATTTCATTGTAGAAGTATTGAGACAAGAGCATAAGCGAAGTCCATACTCTGAAGTCACAAAAAAGCTTTAGCTCACACTACGTGAGATTCAATACAAGGTAATTTTCTTGAGGCACCACAGACGACGGCGTAGGGCATAAACCCTATAAAAATGACTCAACAATTAAAAAGTTTCTGGGCCGTGAAATAGAAAACATTGTTAAATCTAAGGCACTGTCACTTAGAGCTAATTGCCATTAAGAGGGTGCTACATCTAGAGGACATCAAAAGGTATTCTTAAGAGGGTCCAACTTTATATCAACTAAATATTAAGCAAAAAGTGATCGGCTATTTCATGATACAGTAATCTGGTTCTGTGTACAAACTTTGTCTCTACATTTGTATTTACATAATGCTTTACCTTCAGTCAATTTATAGAAGCTACAAATCATTTGAATATTGTCCTAGAACTCTGGTATAATTCCACAGGTCATTATGACAGTAGTATTTCTCATGAACGAAAACTACAGAAACATATTTTTTGCAGGTCCTAAGGTAGCGGAGCTCAGATCGTCCATTTTTCAAAGGCTACCTGCCCTTCCTTTTCATCGCTATCCCGTCACCAAATCCCAGAGCCTCTTTTGGTGGGAAAGGGGGAAGGAGAGAAATGAGGGTTCCTGTCGGACTGGCCCCCAAGCGCAGATTACAAAGGGTTTAACATAAAGATATGAATCTTCCTTCTTTAATTATTGCGAGATGAGACAAATGAGGCGCCGGTCCTTTTAAAGCGATGGGATAAGGGTTGTATGACGGAGAAGGGGAGAAATAGTAAAACTAAATAAACGTTTAGCAGTTACGTCTCGTAAAATATTTAAGACTACATTCCAAGAGCATATCACGCGACCTTCATATCTGCACGTAGCAGTAATTGCTATACCTGAAATGAATATTCTGGAATTTTTTCCAAGTTAAACGTTTTTATTTAAATTCATTGTTGAATCTATGAAAAAAA
>NC_061087.1:12544434-12611934 GCF_015104395.2 Macrobrachium nipponense
GCATTTTTTCTTTGCAAGACCTTTTTTCCACTTTCTGATTTTCTGGAACAAGATCCTTCTGTCTCTTGGTATGCATGAATGATGTTTACTTTTCTTCTTCGGTATATATTTATCCACTATTTTCTCTAATATTTTATATAATATCTCCGTATTTACCCTTATGTCATCGCTTACGAAAATGTTATCCCATTCTTTGTTTAATTCTTCATTTATTTCTGACCATTTTATATTTTTACTGTAGAAGTTGTATTCAGAGAGAGAGAGAGAGAGAGAGAGAGAGAGAGAGAGAGAGAGTCATGATCTAACAGAAATTCATGTGATGAGCCGTTCAATGGTGCACTTAAGAGGTTGTCCGTTGCAACATGAATCATCAAAAAGTCTTAGTTGCCTCTATGCTTTGCTTTATTATATTTAAATATTTATTGGTTAATTTCCAGCTCGCTGGAGAGAGGACTTACAAGGAAGGAAGCTAGACAAGCTGAATCATTATTCCAAGAGGTCTTTTACTTTTGAATGTATAAATAAGGAAATACGTAATATAATAATAATAATAATAATAATAATAATAATAATAATAATAATAATAATAATAATAATAATAATAATAATAGAAAAAATTGATAATAAAAATACTATAATTGAGTAGCTTAAAATACACCGGTTGGCACGAAAAATTTTCTTTTGATATTTAGTACCAAAGATATTAATTACCACCTTAGACCGCGATTCAAACCGAGATATTTCTTTGATGAATAAAAACCTGATCAAAACAACTGAATTACATCAGTAAATTAATATATATTCATTACCCAGAAACGTCAGGCGCAATCAATAATTAGAGGTATTTCTGATTATTTAGACAGAACTTCAAGCAATTTCACTTAAAGTGTATTTTCTAATTATATAAAAAAATATCTTGAAAATATTTTGTTGTTTACACGGCACAAAAACATGAGGTCGACTCTTGTCCAATCCAATCTCTCTCTCTCTCTTCTCTCTCTCTCTCTCTCTCTCTCTCTCTCTCTCTCTTCTCTCTCTCTCTCTCTCTCTCTCTCTCTCTCTCTCTCTCTCTCTCTCTCTCAAGTTGCCCGAGGTATTTCAGAAAGAGTTCATATGGACTAAGAGAACTTTATCTAATCTTATCTCAGCGCCCATGTATGTATTTGAATTTTGGTCAGAAATACCAAATTCGGCAAGGAGACTTAATTCTCTAACCTCTGGTAACCCCTTAATTAAACGCTTAATGCTCTCTTTGAGTGAAGTCTAAATTGCCAGGTATCATGAACAAATGTAGGAAGCACGTTAATGTCTTCATTGTACAAGTAATCACGGATCAGATAATAATGAGCCGGTTAATTACGCTATCAAATTCCACACTGTTGTCGATGTAGGATAATGACAATACCAATTAATTTCATCAAAATAATTAGACGAATATCTTCTATAATCTTTTAAGTCACCATTCTCTTACAGTTCGACTTCGCTGTAATCTGAAAATGACAGCACAAAGCAGATAAATGAAACGTAAACGGAAAAGTTACACCAATCAGCCAGTGTATACGAACGACGAAGCTCTCGTGTTAATTAGCCAACTTACTAAACAACTAAAATACGACTTTTTTACGTAACTAACGAAAAGGGAAGAAAACGCTACCTTCAACATACAATCCACTGCAGATAAACAGTTTAATGGAATAAGATCTAAACAAGTCACATAAAAATAATTAGCTAGTATCAAGATGGAAGTCAAACAGGTAGGTAAGCATTTCATGAACATCTGATATTTGTCAAACAGCAATGCTAAATAGTTCTTCAACATGCAATATAAATAAGTAAATTATTTTCTTGTCCAAATATAGAAAGCCGTAATCAACTTCTATTAGATGGGACTTGGAATTATCTTCCAGTGGCCATAATTATCTTCAAAAATGCTGCAAACGGTCCATCCGAACATCTCGTACCGAAAAAAAAAGCACCTGACTCGTACCTGAACACGCCGAGACGCAACATGCAAGAAATCATGATTACCACATCAAAAAGCCTCGAAGTGAAAGTCCCGGACCAAAACTTCAACTTACTGTCAGCAAAAGATAACGAAAAACATCCTTTACACCGCAAAGGACGGCGAACAAGCTCTTACAACCGAATTCAGTTGCAAGGTTTGGAAACGAGGGACAGTTCGTATCACGCCCAAACCGTTGCTTGAGCTCTCACACTTGGCCCCATCAGGAGACGAATCGGGGATAAGGTCAAGGAAACCTGTAAAAGGCAAGACTGGACTGACAAATAAACCTTGATGTGGACGCAAGAAGGAACACACCTAAGGAACTCAAACCAGCATTCCAATTAACAAGAGCTCTCACAGTAAAGATTAGCAATTAACATACTAACATACCGCAGCTTTCTTCCATATAAACATTCATAAGAAGTTAGCAGTAACGAACTTGAAAATTACTAGTTGAAGAGACCTCTGACAGGGTAACGGAGCCTTCACTGCAATTGATTAAGAAAGGATCATCTGATTTGTCATGAGAAGCATATGCAGATCAGCATATCAGCATCGCTTCTGCCTCCTCTTTCTTTAATGTCATATTTGCATATCCAAGACCAACTGGGAGAAGGCAAGATTTCTCCTTTCAGGAGAATCGGCCAATCGGACCCACGACGGAAAACGCCATTTTTTCATAACACTTTCTTACAAAATAATGTCACTTTCTTACAAAATAATGTAAGTGTTCATTCCTTGTTTCACGATTATTACGTCAAAAGGTTCAACGTTAGACCTATGCGTGGTATATGTGTAAATTCCAAAGAAGCGTTTTCCCAAAGTACTACTGATCTCTCCTTTACATTACGAAAAAACTACGATGGTGAAGTTGACAAAGGAGAGCCTAGTGGTATAACAAAACGTTAATGACATGTAAAGCGAGTAAGTATGCAGGTGTATAGTCTATCTAGAGTTCTTTTGTCCAAAATGAATAAAGCAGAACTGCTAATCTATTGATTGTCCTCCGTCACCGGGAGTTTCAAGAACAAAGGCACGATATCAGAGAATGTTGCTGCCGTTGCACTCAGCGATAAATATCCAGAACAGCTTTTACAATCATTTTCTTCTTCTTCTCTCTTTTTACCATATACCGAGTGTTGATTAATGAGCGTTTATTCTTTTTTAAACCGTGGAGTGAGCGTAGCTGAACTATGAAGAAGCAGAATCAGAAATTAATTACAACGTACATGCACTACAAATTCACCTGTTCTCCAGATCTCCTGATGCATTTATCAAACACAGTTGGCTGAAAGCGAGCACCAGGCGCTCGTATATTGAATTCATTTGCATTCCTAACTGGATACACAGCCTGTACTGATAACGAAAAACGAGGGATGAAGGACTGGGTGTGCTTGCCTAATTTTCTACGGCTTTTATTCATATTTTCCACACCACCACGTGAAAAAAATATTAAATAAAATCGTGTTCATTCTTGGTTTCTTGTTTTTCTGTTTTAATTTCCCTTTTCGGTTTTTCACCGTGTTTCTTTTCTTTACTTCTCAGTTACCCTGGTAAACTCAACAGATGTTCTTCAAGCTTTCTTCCCTTTTTAATTTACTTCTCAATCAGGTTACCGTGGCACTCTTATTCGTTCTTTATTCTTCACCTTTTCTCAACAAATTATGCATTTGCTAAGAAATGTGTGCTTTCCATCCTCCTTTCTAGAATGGCAATGCTCGTAACCGTTATGGAACCTGACAATATTCTGTTAGCCCGTATATCAAAACGTCAATCAAGTCATATATAGTGATTATGTTAATTCAGTTCTCCTAACACAAAGACCTCTAATAGTCAAAAACTATGAAATACTCGTATATCAGCTCTTCCTTCCCCCCCCCCCCTTCCCCCCCCCCCCCCCCCCCCCCCCCCCCCCCCCCCCCCCCCCCCCCCCCCCCCCCCCTTCTTTCCCTGTTAACCAAGCCAAGTACGTAGTTTAAAGTAAAAATTTTGCCAGATAAGAAGGTAATTAATCTGATTCACTACACGGATGGGAAAAGATGAGTATTTCAGCATTCATTACCCATTGGTAGAAAATAACGGTAGACAGTTTTTCATTTAATGAAAAAAAATGACTTCCCAAAAACAGGAGAAAAAAAACACACGCTAACAAGAATGATTCCACAGGGAAGTGAGAAGGAGAGATAAGAAGTGACTGGAAGTGCAAGACCTGTCCGCAACCTTTACACCGACTGCACATTAGACGTGCAAGATTATTATTCGGGAGTGATTTAATACTTATAAGAAAAAAAGAAAGAAGTAAAAGCGGCTATTCAGGTATAAGAGACGAAGTAACAAATTCCCAGCAACACACACTAGATTGGGGTCTTAAAACCCCCACAAGGAGGCCGCTGACACCTGCCATCCCCAGGGGGCGTCGAGTCCGTGCCGAGTAGATGTTGGTAGATCATTTCCTTGATTGCCAGTTGGTGTTTGTTGTCTCGTAGTTCCCAGTAAACATCAGCTCCTAGGCAAGTTCGGGCCTGCCTCGCAATAAAACTGACGAAACTCTCTTTTATGGGCGATGAGGTTTCTTCAGATTGGATATAAGTCAAGATTATAGGCAAACGAGTTTCCTCCAAGATGATCAGGACTCGCAAATAAAAAGTCGACAGAATAAGCCCAAATTAAAATCATTATGGCTACGCCAGATCGTGCTAAAATCCACAAAATCAAAGGTAAATAATTTCAGTTCGTGATCTTTCGCAGTGAGATGGCTTCCAGAACGAACAACCGGGAATCTGATCTGGACCTCGTGCTCTCCTCAGCAGGGTCTGGCAGGCAAAGCAGCGGGATGCGAGGCCCTCTGTATCCAAATACCCATCGCATGAGAAAATGTTTGGGACACACTTCGCAGCAGAGGCAGGTGGCAATGAGGGTAACGAAGCAAGATTATTTCGGCAGCGCCATCAGAGAGACGTGAAGTCAAATCTAGTGGCAAGAGATATGGGTATACTGAATTATGATAGGAGGTAAAATTAAAGGGAAATTCTCAAGGAGGGAAGAGAGCATAAACGCCATTAAGGACTTCTAAAACAAATCCGCACTCGCTACAGTAGACCGAGAGGCAAAAATGGTCTCCATAAAATCCGTATATACACTACGGTCTTTGTTATACTATGTTATCTCAGTCAACTTTAACTATGTAATCATGACAGAATGCATCTAAATGCCTCAAAAATATCTGAGGCACAAAGAAAGCCAAGTCGAAATGGTACTAGCCGTTTCAAAAATTTTTCTCAAGATGGGGAAAAGGCACAAAACAAGGGGCAGATATAATGATACTATCGTTACTACTTTAGAGGATTATTAAGAAGTATCATAAAGATTATATATACTTACAATTATATTATACAAACACCTACATACGCACGCAAACACAAACACGCTATATATATATATATATATATATATATATATATATATATATATATATATATATATATATATATATATATATATAGTTTGGAGATAAAATACGCAACAAAGCTGCAGGATGTATTTACACTGTTTTTAATATCAAGTTCTTTACCTGCTACAGAATGAAAGTTCGCAGGCAGAAAGTATCCAACACTTTATGGCCAGATGTGATGTTCGCAGGCAGAAAGTATCCAACACTTTATGGCCAGATGTGATAAGAAAAATCAGATCAGATCGCTCAATCGAGCGGTTGTCATGCCAATACTCAATCTAAAGTGATGTGTTACGGAGCAGAACATTAAAGGAGTCAATAATCCTTTTACGCTAAAAAAAAAAAAAATAATGGATAAACATGACTCGTTTTGTGAAATGGGAGACGATTTTCACGATAAAATTAACTGGGGGATCTAAATTACCTAAGCGGTTTGATCTCGTATTAACAATTCGCCAATATGCCCTGCTAAGGCATGGGAATTGAACTTTTGATTTGTAGAGGTTACTATAAAAAAAAATCAGAATTTCATTAAAAAAACGTTTTGCTCTTGCATCGCATACTTAACAGAGATCATTCATATTCCTACAGCCTTCTCATAAAAAAGTTTAGCTACTCTAAATTAGCCATTACACAATAGAACTTGCTTCTCACGTCTGCCAGCTGTGAAACAGGTTTCTTTCTTAATGTAACTCATTTACTGAAAAAGATTGATTTCTCCAGACTATGAAAAAAGACTTATTGACTGTATCAAGGCCTGGCGTCTAGCAATCTGATAAAGGGTTCGTTTTTGCCTCCTCATCACATAAAACATAGAATTTTATGTCCCGTTTAATCCCAAAAAAGGAACATTTCTGTGTTACCTAATCACTAATTAGGACTCGTTTTCATATCTCTTATTCATCTTAAACAGGTTCATTTTGGGACACTTACAGATTCGCTGTCATATTCCTACATCAAAAAAATGGATCAGCTAACATGTCTCTTGGCTGAGCAAAATAAGAGAAAAAAATCCATACACCCTAGGCAAAACAATGACACGGTTTCATGTTAAATGTCAAATGATAAAGATTTAATTTTCCATCTATTAAAAAAGAAAAAAAAAAAATGTCGAAATACGTTTTATAATGGGTGTCTTTCCACATCGTGGCAAATCTCCACTTTAGCGAAGTCTTCCTTGAGCGGAGACCGTCGAACCAGACTCATTCAGTATAAGAGGGAGACGGCAATTTTTTACGGCCGGCTGTTACAAACAGCGCCCCTGCTGGAACAAGACCGAGTTAAACACCCGCAGCATCCATGTGAGGATGAAGGCCCTTCTCTTAATCTTGTGATTTAAAAATTTTATTTTACTTCGAATAAAGATTGTGGTTCGGGAAGCTGCTGACTAGATTAACTTTGTAGACCTCTGATTTGGGTTTTGATAAACGTGCGAGAAAATCTAAATAGTTTCTAAGTAAATACCAGCATCCTCACTATTACACGAGCGCGTACAAGGTACAAAAATTGTTCGTCATCCTTAACTAACTAGTGTCATTCATCTTTTTCCATCTCCTACAAATATCAAATAAAATAAAAACTTTGGCTGAGTCACCAATAACCCCGATTTAGTCGGGTCACGTAAATACAATAATCCATTAATTTTCATCCATCTTGAAAGTTTATCATTCGCCATATCATGAGTGTTTTCTTCATGTTAACATATTTGGATAGTTGGTTACTTGACATTACTGAGAATAGTGCAAGTGTCTATGGTGTTCAGCGCGTTGCTGATGAATCTTCTGGGTAGCTTTAGGATGCAAGTAACTTCGTGGAAGCCTTCTGCGCAATGGCTCATCCTTGTTTCTCAACATCAGTTTGAATATTGCTTTATTCTCCAAAGCTACTTCTGTTCAGGGGAAACGGCTTATTGATGAAAGTCAACGACGACGTAAAACCCACAATGTGGACAAAAAATGCACGCAAAAAATATTAAATGAAATAATGTGAGCAACTTTATCTTCACTTCTGAAGACTTCCACGACTCCTGTTCATTTTCCTCACAACGAGATCCATCATATTTCCTGCCTGATGTGCAAGACTCTATACCTTAAACACAAAAGCAGTAAATGCGATTTCTTATTTAAAACTATTTCTTTTTTCCACTGAAAATTAAACCACGAAAGTTGGCTATTATTTAATCTATAAACAACTCTGCTTGTTGAAACTGCTTTCCTGAACACAGGCTGTGTAGACCTTATTCACTATAATCTTAGCACACAAGAAGGGACGATTATTACATGTTGGTTGCGTGGCGCAAGGTGAGCAGAATTCTGCAGTACGAAATTCGTGGTTAATAATTATATTCATTTTATGTCCATCACTCAATCGTTGGCCGGGGTGGGAGGGGGGGGGAAGAGATAGCGGGATGTTGGCATGTAAATGAATTTTACTTAAAAGTTGTCAGTTGCGTAAGATGAGTAAATAGCATATTAATCAACAGTTATGAAACCGTTTGATACCACGAGAACTTTTGAGTCTCGAAACTTTCCAAACATCCCTTAACTCCTCCTGGGATCACATCAATAAGGAAGTATACCCATAATAATCAATCTATCTAGCTGAAGCGACAAATTGAGCGCAAACCATGGGTAATGTCGTTCGAGGAGGCCAGTTATTTACATGTATACATAAATCAATAAGATGTAAAAAATGCGTCGATGTTCCTTCGGTGCAATCAGTTTTCTGTACAGTGTATAATGCTGTATGAAACTCTCAGCCGCGGCCCATGAAACTCTCAGCAGACCGTGGTGGCTTGTGCTGTGGCGGTGCCAGACGCACGATTACGGGTAACTTTAACCTTAAATAGAAACAAAAATTACTGAGGCAAAGACAGAGCCATCTCAATAGTTTTCTTTTACAGAAAACTAAAAATAAAGCAATAATGTAAAATACGCGAGACTGACGAGATTTTTTCACTTGATTAAGAGAAAAGTCTCAAACCTCCCTTCCTGGTCTATTGGCAGAAACGTTTCTCGTGTGCTCTCGAACATTGAAAATTCATAGCATGGGCAGTTAGATGTTCTATGTGTTTATATACAGCATTTGTTTGCGGTAAGATTTTAGCTCAACACTGGTCAGTATATAAATAACTAATTTTCTCATTTTTTTACATTTTTGGTCGCTTCTGCTGTGACCCTTGATGCCTGGTTAATAAACTAGAAGGAAAAAAAAGGTAAAACTTAAATATTTATGTCAAGAGCCCGACTTTTCATCTTTATTTATTTATTTACTTATTCATTTGTATTCTGTTAAACTTCCGTTGCCTTTTCGTCTCATTCTGCATGAATATATGCACACGTTGAACAACAATAATAGCACTCTTTGAACAAAAGAAACTGAACCTTGTTGAAGAGACCACAAGGAAACCCCGTTAAAAGACCGAATTATGATTTAGCAAGGAGACGAGACCTCCCTCATTTTAAAGCGAGGCTGGATCCACCTTGCACTCTGTCACTGTCAAATTCCCATTTTCTCTCTTAATCTCCCCGGCTTGCGGAATTCCTGCCCGCGCGCTTTTATACCAAGGACCTCCCAGCGAGTGATACATGGGCGTAAGATGTCAGCCCGTCTAAAGGACTCGGGCGTCAGGATGTTGTAATCACTAGCACCCGTATCAGTTAGAGAGTAAACAAACGACCTCCACAGATGAAGTGTACCCAAAGCCATGCCGCTGCAGCACAAAGGAACCGCTGTTGTGTTAATTTAGCTTTACTGGATTTGTGATTCATAAAGAAAGGCGCATAAGGAATCCTCATCGTTAATGAAAGTCATGATTCAATTCGAGAATAGACTCGAAGGAAAAACAGCACTGCGTGAAATTTTAGAAGAATACGAAACACTTGAACGGTTCATATACATAAATGATTCCTCATGAAGACTATTTATTGCTGCCAAGTTTATTGTCGAGAACCTTATAAGAGTTGGATTAGGCAACACTTAATACTTACAGACTCTCGGCTTAATATAGTATGCAATATATTCTTATGGCAACTTCCATTTCCGTTACAAGCGCATATACTCTACGGGTTAAAATTTGAATACTTTATCAGTAAAGAACACCACAAAAATACTATTAATAAATATTTATAGCCTTATTAAAAATATCTTTAATAATATAATTATATGAATTTTGCAATAAACATACATACTTCATGATGTATTACACTTTCATTTGTCTCCTAATAATAAACTTTGTATTCATTCCCTGAATACACATTGGCAGCATTCTGCCTTATTTCATATAATTCTTCCAAGATTTAGTTTACTCCCTTATATTTTAAACGTCAAAAGATCTAAATTACTTTTCTGCCGCCATTCATTCAGCATATCTATACTCATTTAATTAAAACACCCAGTTCGCTAAGAGATCCTCCTAGTTGAAAATTCCAGTTCACTAAGAGTTCACGCTATTCAAAGATCAAGTTTACTTGGAGGCTTACATAACTTCTCCATTTCGCCACCTGCAATTTAATGAATATTTCTGACTGACTTCTTAGCAAGGGTAAGATTAATAAGGCTTTTCTCATTCGCAATCGCCGTGTCAGTGATAAACTACCTTTGCCATCCAGCGCCTGAAGGCCCTGTCAACACTATGGAACCCAAGTCAGATGCAAAGATGACAGGTCTTCCGTACCAAGTCTCCCCCCCCCACAATCCACCCATCCAATCTTCACCCTACACTTGGGACTCTCGCCCCTCCTCCCATACCAACCAACGCCCTAGATTTTTCCTCTCTCACTCTCCCACCATCATGTACCCCCTTTACCACGCCCTTTAGTTCTTTCTACTCCTCCGCCCATAAGTCGATATGTCTAAACGAGGCGTCCGGGCCACCTCCACAACCCCTCCAAAAGTCATGTGCAGTGACCCATGTAATGCTGACAAATGAAGTGTCGGCTGCATAGCATGACCGCCATTAACAGCGGTCGATTGCAAGTATTGGCAAACGACCTAAAATCAACGAAGCGTTAGGCGACCCTAGGCATAAATACACGCGATCATTCAATACTCGACAAAGAAGGGGGGGGGACCTTCCCCTTAGAACCTAAAAAATCCAATTAATAATATTCGCTGGACATCCAAACAAGCTACCGTCGTTTCTAATGACGTAGCCTTATGTACAGAAATAATAAATAATTAAAATAAATCTGATGTTGTGGGAGGAATTATTGCCTGTCTCCATCATACAAAATACATTCAACAAATCATTGTCAAAGGAATAAAAAAAAATAAAATAAAAAACAGAAGTAAGAAACAACTTTGAAGGAGGATGCAAAATCATAATGTTTTCGAATTCCTTAGAGACCAAAAAAAAAAGAGAGAGAGAAGTACAAGACGAGGGCGAAGACGCGGTATAGCAAAAGCATAATGGCCCATGTCAGCCATGTTTACATCAAATAGCAACATCTTGTAGGTAGGTACGAGCAACGGGTTCGAAAAATGTCAAAGCTAACATAGACCTTCTGGCCAATAGCTAATGAAAATATATGACGAAACGACTGGAATTCATCAACCTTTTACCTAAACTGGAAAAAGAATCCAATTAAGCCATACAAATCTGAGAGCAGAGCTCGCTCGCTCTCTCTCTCTCTCTCTCTCTCTCTCCTTCTATGTCTAAATATTAAGAAAGCAAACTGACTTTCTCCTTGCTACTGATCATTATGCCTTATTTGCTTTCTCAATTCAAGCATTTTTATTGGATCATATTGTACCAAAATAACTTACAATACTACCTTGTGTTATGAAATATAGCCAACAAATAAATAAACAAATATATTTTACATATATATATATATATATATATATATATATATATATATATACATATACATATATATAAGCGAAATTGAAGAAAAAAAAAAAACAGAATTTCAAACACTTGAAACTAAAGCTGATTATGAAGGACTTCTGTAGTAACGTCAACAATATCAATTTTGTATCATACAGAACGGCAGACAAAGCTGTTGTAAATTATCCAATATTTTCGATCCATTATTGGCCTTCCTCAAATCTAACCTCAAATCCTCTTCATCGACCAGTTTCCTTAACAATATTAAAGTCATATGATTTTTAAGATCAAGAAAACGAAATAAATAAAACCTACTTCCTTTTTCCACACTACTAACTGACATGAAGTGTTACCCACGGTATACTAATATAGTAAAAACGTTCCTCCTCTACTATAGAGCGTTAAATTACTTTATTCACTTACTAGGGTTGTCACTGACGATCATCAACTTCTTGAAAATTTTTGTGTCAATAACTTTGCAATGAAGTTGTGGCATCTATACTGTGCAAGAAGCTTTCAATGTGCCCCTAGACAATAAAAATTATGGAGTAACGTTAAAAAAAAAATTGCCTTCATAAGTAGCCTCTTCTCTAGGGCAAAGGAAACAAAAGCAAGTTTCCTTGCTAACATCGTTAAATTCCAGAAAATAATGAATTAAGAAATCCAGTTTATCTTTTTATCAGGCACAAAAGTCTAATTTGTAAGATATGAGCGGTCAAGGCAACTTATTTGAGGACAAACTAATCTTACTTATAAAGCCCATAAAAGAAATCACTTCTCATGGTCACAAGAATAAATCAGACCTCTTAATTAACGGCTTCATATCAAGGAAACTAATTAGCCTTTTCCTTAAAGAGATGAAGAAAACTAATTAATATAGATAAAACAACATAATTATCAATCATTCTTTTTCTGAATTTGACGTGAAAGTTGATCTGAATGTGACCCTAAACCCACTCAATCTTGACATTTCCATATATATAACAACTGGCCACAAAACTTAATTAATGCCGCAAAAATGTGACGGTAAGCTCTAACAATAACACCATTTCCTGAAAAATGCCTGGAATTACAAGCAATGGGGGAAAAATCAATAAGAAAAATTTTTAGACAAACAGCCTCTTTGTCCATTTTTCTAAACAAGTGTGGTCTGAGACAACAGACCCTGTTACAATCAAACCTTTAAATGCCGATTCAAGGTTGAACCCGCTGTATATTAGAGGGAAAAAAAAAAAAACTTCCACATCATCAGCCGCTGAACATATCTACATTTTATGAGGTTCTATAGGATTGCACTGAGCTCCCTATAAACAGTCCTCCCCTTACCTCATTTTACCAAGCATTTTCAGTTCCTGATATGAAAGTTTTTTCTTTTTTTTTTCCAAAACTACTTCTATGTTATCAACCCAGTGCTTTCTCAGCCCCCTTCCCTCTTTCCTCCGGAAACATTGAATTCTACCCTACAATCATCAGAGTATGTCACTCATCCTCTTAATGTAACAAAGCTTTCCTTCACATATACTGAGCATGCAATCAATCTCAGACACTTCAACCTTACTTCTTTTATTTGCACCCATCATCCACACTTCATTTTTATTAAAAAAGATAAAAAAAAAAAAGCTGGATCAACAATGCTTTCTTCCTTCCTAATTTTAGCTTTCATAGACATTCTTCTTATCTTGAAAATATTCTACAATCATCCTATAATGCAACATTTTACACTTATTTTGTGATTAATCTCTCCTCATTCTATCACCATCTGCTGATTTTACTCACACATACCTACAGCAATCAAAAATTTCTGAGTTCCCCATCCACGCCAATATTCAGGGCTCTCTTCTCTAATGCACTTAGTTAACCTTGACAATCAGAAGGCACAGCCTGTAAAAAGAAGTAATGAATTGAGCTGATGTTTCGGACACTGTCTGCAACGATCATGCTTGCTCACGACTTTATTATCTCGTGATAATCATGCTGTATGAGGCACGGCCGATGAAACTTTAACCATGGCCCGGTGGTGGCTTTTCCTATATCGTTGCCTGAAGGACGATTATGGCTAACTTTAACCTTACATAAAGTAAAACCTACAGAGGCTAGAGGCCTGCAATTTGGTATGTTTAATGAATGGAGGGTGGACGTTTAACACATCAATTTGCAGGCCTCGAGCATCAGTAGTTTTTATGTACAAAAACTCAAACTAAAATGCAATGATTGTATAACTCCATAATCCCTCCCTTTTTCTCATTATGAAGACAGCCGAAAGTCCTCAGAAACTATGCTGTGAATTATGCATCTGGTGGACAGTCGACTGTTTTGAGAACCAGACGGGAATCGAAATTATATATATATATATATATATATATATATATATATATATATATATATATATATATATACATACACACACACATATATATATATATACATACACATACACACACACACACATCACAAGTGCGTAAGTGCATATTTGTCTATATGTGCGTCAGTGTCTTTGTATTAAAAGATTTATAACCATACGCAATTACGTAATTAAAAGATGGGAGGGCCTTAGCGAAGTTGTCCCCACCTTAGACGGCTGGAGCCATTGGCATTATATATTCTCTCTCTCTCTCTCTCTCTCTCTCTATCTCTCTCTCTCTCTCTCTTTCCTTCTTCTCTCCTCTCTTTCTTCTCTCTCTCATTTAGTTATTCATTATCTCTGTCGCACCGCCAAACAAAACAGGTCCAAAACGAAGCGCTCAGCCATCCGTCTGCTCCCGAATGCTAATCACCTCCAGTTACTAATAAGCTTCTTTAAGATAATAAGGGCCTCATCTGACGGGTTCTGAAAAGAAATCCTGCTGCTTGGGGGATATATCTCATTCAGGTAAGAGATATAATTCAGGCAACTTCTACCCCACCCACACCCCCTCCATCCTGAACCCCCCTGAGACTTCTCTGCCAGAATCTGGTGCCATGTTCCGCTACCAGACAACTCCCTGGAACCTTAATCTGATGAAGTCAACAACGCTTAACTGTTGCTGACTTCATTTAAAATTTTCCATTGATGACCTTGATCCACCCCTCTCTCTCCTCTCTCCTCCCCTCTCTCTCGTTTCGTTCTCTGCCCTCTCGTCTCTCTCTCTCGCTTCCTCTCTCCTCCTCTCTCTCTCTCTCAGCAACACATATATGCCACGCCCCTCTTTTCGGAGGAAAATTACTTTCTCAATTATTTTTTCCTAATGTAATTTTTCCAGGGGTTTCCATTTACACTTCAGAGATCTAGACAATTTCACAATTTTCAAGTGTTATTTTAGACACTATAATCAAGACACGAAATACACTAATAAAAGAATTAGTTCACTTTCAGTTACTGACATGAGAGCAGGTATTCATCTTCCACAATACCAAAAATATTTAGTATTAATCACATCACCGAAATATACCAACTTACTATTTTTATTACTCTTTAAACTTTTTCTTTTTTTATTAAAACGATACGAGCTATGCTAACAACATTATAAGTTAATAACTTAAAAGCCACCCCCTCGTAAATATGCAAAAAGTTAATGGACGAGCATCAACGTACAGTTACTCGAGATCGTGAGAAAATTTCGTTCTTAAAGACCCCAAATTTGACCTTTGAAAGCAAAATTACAGAATAAGAAACAACAACCTCCAGCTTACTTCAAGTACATATTTCATTCACGTAACAAATAACATCAAATCAGCTTACCTGGAATACTACTACTAGCAGGACTTTCGCTCCATCATAAAGTTTTCAAGATGAAAGATTTAACTTACCTGAAAAAAAAGGAGACAGATTTAATGAGTTACATGCCTAAAATATTTTGGTAGATAAATTAAAATAAGAAGACAGAATTTATAAAATCAATTTGTACCTATATATCTAATGGCATTTTTCACATGAATGGAGAAATGGGGCTTAAGAAAGAGGGAGGTCGAAAATAACCGATTTAATAAGAAAAAAATTACCAATTATTTCGTTTTATTTTTATAAGCTGGGAGTTTAATCACTCCAACCACACACTGGACTATTTACCATCATGGATATCTATATATATATATACACATATATATATATATATATATATATATATATATATATTATATATATATATATATAACACACACACACATATATATATATATACACACACACACACACACACACACACACGACGTCTCACGCTAAGCTCGACCTCTGACTAGCTCAAGTCGAGTATATTATTTCCAGTCTCCATTTTACCACTATAACACGTTTACCCAAAAATTCGGGAGCATTTCATCATTCAGGTATCTAAGAAACATCTTTGCTTCAGCTATTCATTAATAAACATTGCTTTCTCTCTCTCTCTCTCTCTCTCTCTCTCTCTTCTCTCTCTCTCTCTCTCTCTTGGAGCATAGTTATAAATGCACTAACGTGATGCTTAGCCTTCACATCAAACTACCAACCCATTAGCCTCATCGCTCAAAGATTCACTCTACCACCCACCACACTTCATTCCGCCCACCCAAGCTTCCTGCTAGACTGAAAGAGATGGAGGGGCTTGGATACAGGGGGAAGGTAGTGCAATGGAAGGGGTGAGCAAGGGGGGAGGGAGTCAAAGCTACAAACGAGAGCCCACCCACCCATTCTTAGACAGGGCAGACCTCACTCAGAGACGAATTCTCCAGACGTGCTCCTGGCAAAATCAGTCTTATTAGTTTTATGACACTTCTTGGGAGGCAAGCAATTCGCTCGCCGCTGCTTTAATTTGATTATAAAGTCTCGGCCCATTGAACAAACAGAAAGATAGATTTATATATATATATATATATATATATAATATATATATATATATATGTATTCTATCTATTTATATATACATATGTACATAAGTGCTTGCGAGTGTACTTTATATATATATATATATTATATATATATATATATGATATATATATATATATAATATATATGTGAAATATATATATAATAGTATATATAGTGTGCATCCATATCTATGTATATATATACCCCATATTATATATCATTATATTAAATGTGTGTATATTTAACGTTATGTATATATATACATACTACACTATATATGTATATAATATACATATATATATATATATCTTATATATATATATATATATATATATATATATAAAATGAGAAAATCAATGTTCCCTTCCTTTGACCGATAGCAGACTTCCGTAACAAAAAAAGGCTTTTTGCGTGTTTAGGAGAATTACTTTCGGACGCTTAAAAAAAAAAAGGTACCTGCATGTACTCGAGAACAGAATTTCCTGTCATCACTTTCCCCAGTTTTTGCTCGATTGCATAGAGCCAAAAGACATGCCCAAAAAAGACTAGACCTTAATTCTTACAAGACCTCCACTCGACAATTTCACCACAAATTACATCTTAATACTGCGGGGTGTTCTCTTCCCTATGCTACCTTTATCATTCTTCATGATGGAGAAAATAAGAGCACGAGGCAGACGTGCACTCTAACCTTCAAACTTTAAAGCAAAACAACCGAGCGCATTATCTGTAGCTGCTGATTTGAAATTAAATCGAAACCCAGTTAGCAATCTTCCAGCTCACAGGAACATTTTTATTCTCTACCTTTTACTTTATATATATATATATATAATATATATATATATATATATATATATATATATATATATATATATACATTTTAAGACCGAAGATTTATAAGGCCACTTCGTTGTTCGTCCAATAAGATGTTTAGAATTAAAAATATACAGGTAACTTGATATGCCTAAAAGAACACAGTAAATCCTGCAGTCTCAGTTTTATCATAAAAGGCTACCAAAATTGAAATGTTAAGTACGAAACTCCATTACAACTACATACTACACAGCTATGATTTACAATTAAGCCTTCTACGAATGAAATATCATCATTGTTGGGTATGATCCAAAAAGGAAAAATGCTAGATAACGCAAACTTCTCCTCCTCCTCAAAAGCAGCAAAAAAAAATCTTTCCCCACCCTTTACGCATAAGCAATCTAGGCTAAAATCAAACCTCTCTCTCTCTCTCTCTCCCTCTCTCTCCTCTAAGGCATTACGAACAAGAAGTACTGCGGAGCAATGAAATCATTACCTGATCGCAATAAAATTCTGGTAAACTCGCTCGGGCAGAACCCGCGGATGAGCCGACATCCCCGACCCAATGGACAAAACCACGCTGGGCAAATGTCTTTATACAAGAGGATTTACAAGAGTAGGTTTTGTTGACTTGTTCGTTCATGCGCGACGTCAGCATAAATGTAGTACCTCTGTACGGAATGTGATACCAAAAGAGGATGTCGGTAGCTTTCTTCATCTTCCGCTTCTGGTCAGTTAGATATAAATCGTACACAAAAAAAAAAAAAAAAAAAAAAACTGGACTCGCAGTGTCTAAAACATACTTACTTCAGTGCCCTAAATCGTTATGAAGCAATAAAAAATAATTGAAAGCATCATCATATATTTCATTTCCCCTACACTTGATATTTTAACGCTAAGGCTCTCTCTCTCTCTCTCTTCTCTCCTCTCTCTCTCGTCTCTCTCTTTCTCTTCTCTTCCTTTCTCTCTCTCTCCTCTCTCTCCAATGACATTTTTCGTTTCATGAGCGGAAAACCACTTTCAGTATCTTAATGTTAGCAAACAATCTTAATTTTATATATATATATTATAATATATATATATATATATATATATATATATATATATATAATATATACATACACACACACACACACACACACACACACACACACACACACACACATATATATATATATATATATATATATATATATATATATATATATATATATAAAACTAAGCTTTTTATACCAATAATGAGAAGATACAGTCTTCCGTCGCTTCGCTATCTAAGGTATAATTGTGTGTGTTTCGCAATCATAGCACTGCCTCGTAGAGAAGGTTATTCATTAGATAAAGGGAATTACTCCTGAAAAGGAAAAATGGATTGATGTGAAAGCCACTTCACAGAAAATTCTGCTCCAGTTGATTTACTTATTGAATGTTCGTGTTACTTGACATCATACTGTTTGTTTGTATGGTGTTTTTACGTTGCATGGAACCGGTGGTTATTCAGCAACGGGACCAACGGCTTTACGTGACTTCCGAACCACGTCGAGAGTGAACTTCTATCACCAGAAATACACATCTCTCCCACCTCAATGGAATGCCCGAGAATCGAACTCACGGCCACCGAGGTGGCAGGCCAAGAACATACCGATCACGCCACTGAGGCGCTTGACATCATACTGACCTTGGTCATTATTGTCTAATCCGAACCGAAAAATTTGTTTGTAAATATAACATGGCAGAAATCATCGTTGGTGCCTTTGCTCTGGTGTGTGTGTGTGTGTGTGTGTAAGAGAGAGAGAGAGAGAGAGAGAGAGAGAGAGAGAGAGAGAGTTGACTTAACAAATTTCACGATGCTGATGAAAGATTAATTAAAGAATAAAACGAATCTAATATATACCACAACGCTTCTATTATTCATCTTCAACAAAATGGCTGGTTTACTTTTATAAGAAACTCAGATTGTGTGTCTTGGCAGGTCTGACGTAAGCTATACAGAAATTTCAAATGTTGAACATAGTCAAGTAACACGTGAGAGATAGAGAGAGAGAAGAGGAGAGAGAGAGAGAGAGAGAATTGCTGAGATGTAATCTTTAAGGGTTATCATTTTGAGAACTGAGGTTATAATCAACACTTGAGGTTCCGGGTGAAAAACTGCTGCTTCTTCCTACCAACATCAACAGACCTTTCCTCTTTGCCTTTACCTCGTTAGGTGACCTTGTCGTAAGCTAATGATATATTGCTTTTTTTTAGGGGGAGAGAGAGAGAGAGAGAGAGAGAGAGAGAGAGAGAGAGAGAGAGAGAGAGAGAGAGAGAGAGAGAGAGAGTTACTAAAAAGACATAATAACAGTGGGGAAGAGGAAGCACATAACCTTTAAAAGACCTCATTCCTTGACCTAATGAAAGACACAGATGTTTGAAGACGAACTCTCTGTACATAATAACACAAAGAAACATAAAAGCGTCTCAGACAAAGGCTACAAAAGGCCTGACCTCATCCGCTGTCCGTCTAGGGCCTAATAGACTTGCTAACCAACTTTCGACCATTCCAGTATTTGAGTGACCTTTATACACTGTTTTACCCGTTATTGAGAGAGAGGAGAGAGAGAGAGAGAGAGAGAGAGAAGAGAGAGAGAGAGAGAGAGAGATTCCTTTTTTTAAACTAAAACTCAATGCACCATCTTCGCTCTATTTCACCCACAATCAGATCTTGGCAGGATTCCCAATTTATGCATCGTTATGTGTTGTTAGTAAAATTTTATAAACTACTTCTAATGTGTGTGTGTGTGTGTGTGTGTGTGTGTGTGTGTGTGTGTGTGTGTGTGTGTGTGTGTGTAATGAAATAATGCCTCTTGGCTGAAACCAACCTCTCACGAGGAAAAAAAAAATTAAAACAACTGGAACCTTTTGTAACTAGCACACACGATGAAAGGGATGACAGCGGTGTCATTCGATATCTCACAGCTGCACAGTGTACAAACACAGGACAGGGCACAAAAGTAACAGTTCAGAGTCAATATTATCAGAGAAAACAAGAGAAAGTTCTGGTATTTTCCCTCCGACCACTCTACTCCAAGGAAACACTATCTCCACGTCTAGTTGCGTTCAGATGAAAGTATCATCAAGGTTCCGTTCATGAAGGAAGACAAAAAGTTCAATTATCTCTTTACTTTAAAGAACCCCCTTGGAAATGCCATTCACAGCTGTCAAATGCATTAAACGGGGTTTAAAATGTTTTTAAAAACACTTTCTCAATGGGGTTTCCATAATCTGATACGACAATTAAGAGACGAGTTATAACTTACATTCAGAAACAATAAAGATAAAGGAAACAGACATCAGCACTTGCCATATGGGATTTGTTCTTTGGACGTTGCCATCCAAGTCAATAAAAATTTTATGATCTCGCAGGAATTCCACAGAACCAGAATTCGCTTTGACACTTTAAGACAAAATAATTAAAATCTTCTACACCGAGTTCTGAAGATCACATGTTCGTGCCTTGAATGTCAATAAAGATCTTCGATGACATAATGAAGCAGTTGTAATGGTAATGTGTAAGAGTATGAAACCGCAGAGTATAAAATGACAGTACATAAAGTGAATGGAAGCTTTCAATTCCCTTTCACTCTGAACTTCAGCAGTTTACTTCGTTTTAATACATAACTGTCGATCTTTTATCACATACCATTCTTTGCACTACCATGCTAATACAACAGACGGAACCCAAAATAGAGACCATCACAGAAAAAGATTTAACAGTTTAACCATCACATTGGATGAGGTCTGTTTACAAACCGGCGCCTCCATAGTAGTTAAAAGAAGGATGTGATAAGAAAGCATCCTAAAAGGCCAATAAACTTCAGCAACAGGTGTGCCCGCCCACACGAAAGGAGAATGAGAAATTAATACCGAGGAGAAATTGAATACTAACTGTTTTTATTATTGTTTACTTAGCCTTTCATATCGTTGCTAAAATTCAGCCCTCGTGTAACATTCAAAATCAACTGTAAAATTCAAACATAATTGTTTTTAGCTATACAATCTTATACAGATGAGCAGCAACTCTGCATTAAAGCAAACTAAGAAAGTTATTTTAAAAATCTGCTGACACTTGCAGCAAAAAAGTACCTAACTACTTATGTCCTCCATATAAAATGTCATGCCAAAAAACAGAGCTTTTGCTATTGTATTTTAATAAGCCAGTGCTTCTACTAGCTTTCGACAGTAACTGCCGACAACTAAAACGTTCACAGTCAATTTGCAATTTCAGTGGCGAATGTGTATGACGACCTTCCTAACGATGCAAAGCATTTTACGGCACCGTTATTACTATGAATAAGTACACATTCTTAAAAGAGCAATCCAAACGGCTTTAGGTAATGGAATGGATAACTGAATTTATGCCAAAGGGCAAGCGCTGGGACCTACGAGGTCATTCAGCGCTAAAAGGGAAATTGGGAGTAAGCTGTTTTCAAGGTGTAATGGTAGGAAAACTTCACAGATGCACTACGAAACAATTGTTAGGAGACGGTGGAAAGTACGATGGAGGGAAAGAGAACATAAACAGAGGTGTAGTAAAAGGAATAAAGGGGGTTGCAGCTGGGGGCGAATAGACACTAAAAGGAGCCATAAGTAATGCCTACAGTGCACTACATGAGGTGCAGTGACGTCACTACAATTGAGTGATATGCTTCTAAATGCGTAGATGGGAAGAAAATAGTGGAGCAGAATATCCAGTATAAATAAATCCCAATAAGACTGACAAAGAACAGTGCTTTGCAGCAGCTTTGATTCATCGACTTCGAAAAGCACCGTTCCTCCACTCTACAGTCAACGGAATGAAGACCTCCAGCACCGTCCAGTGTGATATCGTGATAAAGCTACCGATAAAGATGTTTGGGCTCTGCAAGGCGACTGGCAAGCACTAGTGCCAGGCACTAGGGATGATAATGAATTTACCTAGCGTAATAAAACTTATGCAAACTGGTACCTATTACAGTAAATTTTCCGACGAGGTCATAAATGATAAGTTTCCTAGGAAAAAGACAACTAACACTTGGAGCAATTTGTAAAATGATCGACGTAGAAGATCAATATCCCATTAAAGACATCTCGAGGCTTACTGAACCCACAGTGAAGTTTTCAGAACAATAAATATAGATTCCTGGAAGCATTATATGGTTATACTTTCAATACGATAAAACGATAACCTCAACTGGAAGGTAGCACACACTACCCACAATATAATAAAGAATTTTGAATTAGTAAAAATAAAAAAGTTACAACTGCATAATAACTGTAGAAATGAGATGCAGTTCGAAATGGGACAAGCAAACAAGCTTGGTCCTACTTAAACTGAGTTTCATGCTTCACTGGCCACGTTGTATGAAGAATGGGATAAAGCTAGTAGGTGAGTCGCCTAAAGAGATGACCCTGTGGCCCATTTGCATATGATACGCAATTCATGTAGTACGAGGAATGTTTGATCACTGATAACTGTTTTTAGAACAATAAGCTAAAACACAAAATTAATATAAATTCTGAATATGGTGAAACGATGCCTAAAACAACCAAAGGGAAAATGGATAACTTTCAAATTATGGAAGAGATATGAGGTTTGCACCTGTTGCTGATATACATTTAAAAATAATCCTTATCTAACGTACCTCTGTACGATACCAAAGAAACATTTATTACTTGTAGATGAACAGATGGTGTCAGTTGTGTATATATTACATGCCAAGAAGATTTTAATAAGTCACTCAAAGGAGTAAAGAGTTGTAAACGAACTATGTTAATATATTCACGAGACTTCGGTTTCGTCTTTGATCCAAATTCGCTTAAAGGGTTAATCTTAGTCGTATATCACTTTCGCTCTGGACAATCAACGTAATAAATCACGAAAGGGCCATTGACATATAAGAGTTATGGGACATTCTTTGGTACTGAAAGTTTGATAGACATTCAGGCTTAAAAGGAAAAAAGTAAAAGATCTGGCGACAGAGAGAAAGAGAGAGAGAGAGAGAGAGAGAGAGAGAGAGAATGTCGATTTTCTTAGTTGAAGGGGAATTATTTACTTAGGAGAGAGAGAGAGAGAGAGAGAGAGAGAGAGAGAGGAGAGAGAGAGAGAGAGAGATTAAATACGATTCTATTGATAAAAATATAAAAATTAGAGAAAGAAAAAATGCCAAGCACACTTACACAACAACGCTCGAGATTAGGTTCCATTAGTATCTCATATCAGGATGAATTTCTCCCTTCGTTTTCCTTACACACAATTTTACTGCGACATCGAGCGCCTTTAATGTCTTCCCTCTTTGTTCGACACCAGATGGTGACATATGGAACGAAAACACAAAAGAATTGTCACCCGTAAATGTCAAATGTCTAACAAAGAGTCTGCCCTGGAAAACGTAGCAGGTGACTTCGACGTTAACGTCACACGATTCCCTTTTTCGAGAGAGAGAGAGAGAGAGAGAGGAGAGAGAGAGAGAGAGAGAGAGAGAGAGAGAGAGAATAAAAGTAGCATTTTTATCTCAGCAAAAGTAATTAGCCATTTTCAATTACACGTCAGGTTGTATTTCTAACAAGTGCAACATTAACCCAGATTGGCGTCTTAGAGAGAGAGAGATGAGAGGAGAGAGGAGAGAGAGAGCGAGAGAGAGAGAGAGAGAGAGAGGAGAGGGGAAGAGAGACAGAGAGAGAGAGAGAGGACAAGAGAGAGGGGAGGGCGAGGAGAGAGATTAATAATGGTTTTGTATTTATTCCGGGAAAACCTGCGTATCATTTGTTCTCGCCGTACATAAGAATTATTTAGCATTAAAGAATTATAGTGATAAATTTAAGAAGAACTCGGCAACTAAAATAATCTCGTTTCATATTAATTTCATTCTTTATATATATAATATATATATATATATATATATATATATATATATAATATATATATATATATATATATATGACGACATTTAGAGCAGAATTTAACTTTTCGACAATATATGTATATATATATATATATATATATATATATATATATATATATATATATATAGTATATATGTATACTCGAAAAGTTAAATTCTGCTATAAATGTCCAAGAAAAGGAAAAATGAGATAGCATTATTTCGCTGACATAAGGTCATTTTTACGTACTGCCTTTTTCATCTTTGGAGGAAACGCGTTGTTATTTCTTCAAATTGTTCCTTTTACGAAACTTAAAAATAGTAGAGAAAGAAAAAGTGAAATTAAAAATTGTTCAAACAACGTAGAATAATCTTGATGCCTTAGAATAAAGCTCTAGACTCGTCTTCAGATATTTACAGTGAAAAAAAATGGAAAAAAACATTAACTCAAAATAAGAAAATGACGAATTGATTCATCATTCGCAAGTAACTGTTAAAAGAAAAAAGTCAGTGATAGTTGATGGGCGCCACATACAATCTTAAACAGAGAAATAAAATTAACTTCCCCTATCGTACTAGTTTCTCAACTTTCCTCAATAGGTCTTTATTCTGACTCATTCCAAATGTTCCTGCAACATTTATCGCTATTCCCACATTTCCTTTCTATTCACAATCTTTTCTTGGAAACTCAGCGACCAATTTTTACAGTAACCTACATAATATTTTCATCATTCACCTTAACTAATAACAACGTTGCATTCCTTCTAGTACAATTTTACCTTCAAGATAACGCAATCTTCAATCTTTTGTTTTAGAATCAAAAGTACTTCATTACATTGTCGATGAGTTCATCTATAATTATTTTTCAAGAGATAATTACATTTTGTCTTTTAAGTCATTTATAATAACATGGTCAGTAATTCTTATTTTATATTGTCTACAACAAAATTAGTTTCCCCTTCCCCTTTACAAGAATAACATTTGATATTATATAGAATAGTAATTCGCACCCACTATATAATAGGCTTTGTAGACACGATGCCGGATCGAGAAGAAATAGGAGGAAAAAGGGGAAAAAATAAGAGAGAGAGAAAAGAGGGAGAGAATGGAACTGGAAGGGAGTGAGAGCGTGTGAGTGAGACGAGGTCAGGGACTTGTCACAATCTTTTTATCTCGAGTTCATCTTGGTGTGATGTGCAGCCAAGTGAAAGTACACCTGAAGTGTTAGGCCTAATAATACTCTATTCCACGGACTTAATTCCCGGCTCATGATATCGCCTTCGAACATGCTGAGAAGGCACTGTATTAATATGGTATCATGTCCTCTCATCTTCATCAGTCCTTGTCAGAGTCCTCATATTTATCACGGTTCTTTTACCTGTTATTTTACTTAATATTCATCGAAGACTTTTTAAAGTCTATATTCATCTAAATCCATTTAAAATAGTCATCATCTTCTTTATATACTTCCAAGAATAAAATTAAAGTAAACTTGAAAAATTAAATCAGTAAGCCATGTTTCCCTAATACTTATGTTTAATGCCGAGTTATAACGGAATAGCTACAAATATCCGAGAGATATTTTGAGAAAACTATTCTTACCGAACGAAGATTTACTTCTAAAACCTTTTGATTACCGACTGCCAAACGTCACCAGCATAAACACAAGCAGACCTTACCTAAATTCCACTGTTTAAAGTTTAAACGATAAGGGAAAGGAAGAGAAGAAAAGCATATATTAACAGAGAGAGCGGATTTAAGGGAGGCTATGGCTTCTCAGCGAAGTGTATTTTGAATGGGAAAATTTCCAAATAGTTTTCATTCCTACGAGCGACAATTCCAGTCGGTGCGTTGGCTCCTCCGCCCTGTGCGAGGCGACTTCAGATCATAAATGTCACCGAGATATGCGAATCCTCCCTGATCCACGACTTGTTTTCCCAAAAACCAAAATAATCCGTTTTTCCTGCAGAGAGAGAATGCGAGAGAAGGGGTCCCTCGAGAGTTTTACAATACTACACCGCGCAAGTGCAAGTGCACTGCGTGACGGTGCATTTCCTACTTCTATTCTGGAAGCAGACATCGGCTGGAAAATGTGTCCAAGACTAATTACGAAAAAGAACGTGCCTTTCGTTCTGATGATCGTAATGATAATAAACAAGATGGTGATCATCTTGAAAGGGAAAAAGTAAAGAATTGCGGGGTAGTCAGGATGATTGGATGGTAAAGGATGAGGAAATGCTTTTAATGGTTAGAGATTTTGAAAGACCTCATTAAGAGCAACACAGACACTCTCCAATTAAGATACCGTCAGTAAAGAGACTGCTCTTCGAGCCTCACAGCTTTTGTTCCTGTAAGCAAGGAGAGTTCAGTGAAAATAATATAACTGCTTGCAAGCAATTTGGATAGAAGTGACATATATTTTACAAATATATATTATATATATATATATATATATATATATATATATATATATATATATATATATATATATATATATATATATATAGATATATATAGAGAGAGAGAGAGAGAGAGAGAGAGAGAGAGAGAGAGAGAGAGAGAGAGAGAGAGAGAGGTAACTACAATAAAAAATATTTCACATAAATATGAAGTGACTAAATTAACAGTTCATATTTTCATTTCACTGAAAGTTAAGTTAATATTATTTTACTTCTTTTGTAACATTACTTTTCCAGTCCTCATGATTGAAGAACATTTTCTCTCTTTCTCGCTCGCTGTCTCGCGATCTCCTCCATACACACATATACACCACACAATCTTTATTCTTTACTTAATTCCATCTTATCAAGGCAATGAGTCTTTACTCACTTACTAAGGCCCGTGATGTCCCATCGAAGCGATAAACAATGTACGCCCGAAAATTATGACAAATCTGGTGCCATACACCCTTCGCAAGAAATCTAAAAACAAAAGCATATGAGTTGTCCTTCACCCGCCACCAATCTCACCCAGCCCTTAGATGTTTGCATCCTTCCATCAGATAGCGAAATGATAAGGAGGATGCAAGCGAATCACATGTATATTTCCACATAAAGTCGACCCATAAGTGGCGTTTTTGGAGTGATATCCACAGGCCGCAACTCTTGACCTTTGCAACACAGGATTTAGTTTCGGATTTTTACTTTACGGTTCTCTTAAACTTACGTCTTCTTTCCAACTTGTATTCCTTTTTTCTGTCATTTTATTCTGACCTCATATGTATGTTCTTGTTCAAAATGTATGTCATTTCAGGCATTAATATTGTTGTGAAAAGGGATGCATGCGAATTGTTGTTTACTGACCAGTTTACATGCAACCTGCATGTCAAGGCCTTATTTCATCGGTATTTTAGAGAGGACATACCGATGAATTTTTACAGTACGAATTGGCATCTGAACGCCAAACGATTGAAAAAACCTAATACTAATTGCCAACAAAAATATGTCTTGCGGACACCAACTCGTAACGATGCTATGGTAATTTGAGCACCAAAAGCATAGGACAAATCCCGCGGACACGATATCTTCGGTAACAAAACCAAACTAAAAAATATAACGTTATTTGGACACTAAATCTCATTGACAAGTCTTGACAGAAGCATTAAATAATAAAAAATAATGTTGAGCACGTCGCAACCCTTATTTTAGAAAAACAATCCGTTCTAACGCTGTATTTTTGTATACATCACTTTAGGAACAAAATTCATAATAGAATGAAAAAATTAAATATTTAATGACAATTGTATCGCATCTTTGCACCTATAAATAAAATATTTTAACATTTATGAGAGCAAAGCCACGATTTTAAAACCACTGATAATGATTATTGTCACAGCATAACACACAACGTATTATTTTGGCGTAAGTTTCGCAAACAACACTCGCTTTCAACACAAGACAGTTCACCAATCAAGATGGTTCACACCGACAGGCATACGTCATATAAATATTTTATGATTTTCGTCTTTTTCTTTTTCTTTTCAAATAACCGCCTAGTGCGACGGTATCAGCTGAATTTTGCACGACCTATGTAAATACGGAAATTATATATGCAAATCCTCAATCCCTTTAAAACGTTCAGCATCTTCTGAATAACCAGATGTCAAACTACATTAAGACTTACTGTGAGAGGTACAAAAGCAAGAGTACAAAAAATAAAATTTAAATACATCCGAGATGAGTTTGCATTTTTCACACATATCTGCTTCTCATAAATTAGGCTTTGTGATTCTTTTTAGAGCCATTAACATTTAAGGGGAGAGAGAGAGGAGAGAGAGAGAGAGAGAGAGAGAGAGAGAGAGAGAGAGAGAGAGAGACTTTTTTCCATGTGTCAACTCATTCATAAAGCAGTGCTTGAGAATCAAAATTAGATTTAATTAAAGTGTTACACAAATTCTTTTAGATTAATTCCCCTACAAGAAGAGCAGCCTACGTTGTCGATACATTACACAACCAAAAAAAGAACAAAGATGAGTCACAATTCACTAATTTCAATTACGTTGTTAACCGCATAGTATTCTGATATTTTCATGAAGATTATGATATAAAAGTTTTCGTGATATTGAAGAATATGATGATGAAACGAGTGAGGATAACGTAATAATAAAATCAGAGACGCGTAACATCGGAATTAACAACAAAAAGAAGCAACAGAACTTAATTCGAGGTAAAGTGACAATACGATGAAAGTCTAACTAGTAAATTCAGGTTCTTTTTCTTGGAAAGGGGTAACAAAGTAAGAGGTGATGAGAAAAGTTCACTCCTGGGGCCTACTCGAAGAATAGGAGTAACACGACAGTGACAGTATGACTCCAAACTGACTGCTGAATGATCAACACAATAATGATGTCGATAACAATGAAAAAATCAAATCCTTTGTCATGGGAACTTCATGCAAATCAATTTTGAAAGCACAGACGAACGCGCATGTACATACAACAACAAAAATTACATTTACGATGAAAATCTTCGTAAATTATTACAAGGCCAAAGTGAAAACAAAATTAATAATAATAAAATGACTTTAAAAAATTAAATTTGGATAAAAGGAAAAAAGTAAAATAGTCTGCATGCATGTGTTAGAGTAAGTGAATATTTTAATGTGAATTATTTGATGGATTTATTAAAGGCAGTACTGTGCAAGACTTATTTCAGATGGATTATGTGAAGAATCTATTTCAGCATAACTAGAATCATGAAGAGAAAATAACTTGTAAAGATAACATTTTAGCATAACTAGAATCATGAAGAGAAAATAAATTGTAAAGATAATAACAGGTATATAAGTAAATAAAGCCGTATATTCAAGTTGCAAGTGACTACAGCTGTAATGGGACGAGAGACGCAAAAAAACATAATACTATTTTTGAAAGGTGACTTGAACAAAATACATGAACATTATCAATGGTTGAATTAAAATGTGATTTCGACATAATATACAACTTTGAGAGAGAGAGAGAGAGGAGAGATGAAGAGAGAGAGAAGGAGAATAGAGAGAGAGAGGCGAGAGAGAGAGAGAGAGAGAGAGAGAGAGAGAGGAGAGAGAGAGAGACTTCAAACCGAATTTATTCACGCCTACTTCATCATCCATTACTCTTTTCAAATAAAACAATTTTCTTTCAAAATTAGAATTTTTGCCTTGTCTTAGATCAGTGGCATATTCATAGGAAAGGAATTTTAACGTTTTCTAGCCTTTTACGTGCCATTCAGTTATTGCCTTATAAGCTTCATATCTACAGCAAACTCGTGTTTCTTTGTAGGCGCACGTGTGTATGTGCTTACGTACGTGAAGCGACCTTCACGTCACATAATGAATAATAAGGACGTACAAGCGCCGGCCAAATGTGCAATCAATTCAGCTGTCCGAAGCGCACAGGTCTCGCGGCGAAGGACCATCTAATCATGATGTCAATGAATACGATCTGTGTCGATCATCGAGGCCGGCGGTCTATTCTTAGCCAGGGCACCGCCAGCCTTCTAAGGAAGAGAGAGAGAGAGAGAGAGAGAGAGAGAGAGAGAGAGAGAGAAAACGCCCGAGCGGTAGGAGTCTTCTTGTGAAGTGATTCAGTCACTCTCTCGTCCTTACGTATCTCATGACAAAGTGCCCTGCTTCTTTTTTGTAATGTCCTAACGGTTTTCTTGGGAATTACGAATGGTCAACTATCGACCATAAACTATTATCCTGATGATAATGGTGAATTACTATGATAATACTTTACTATATCAAAATACAGCATGTTCTCTATTGTTCAATTTTCTTTCTATGGAGGAACATGATTATGAACTCTGAACGGATCTTTTCTAGATAGTGACACCCAAGTAATCCAATCTTGGACATTGACCCCCAAGAAATACAATCAATCATAGATAACGAACACCGAGCCTTGTTAGGAGTCATTATCTACGCAGGAAAGATCCATCTGAACTTTTTTTTTCCTTTTTTGGTGATGGAAATCATTTTCCCGTTTCTTATTATTATTATCATCATTATGATAACAAGGGAGGGTGGGAGGAGTGACTGTGAGAACATTATTTCTCTACTCTAAGTACCAATGACTTGGACACTGAATTACTCTATCACAAAGCAGAGAATGCGTAGATGTTGCAGACACTGGGCGTAGAAGAAAACCTAAATAAACCCTGAGTAACTGAGTGGCTATTTCACGTTAGGCCAGTGGTGGTCAGTGGTCACCTCATGTCGCTACAGGATGATGGGAATTAAGAAGGGCGTATGAAAGTCGTCACAGCACTGGAAGGAAGCAAGGGTTTGCAGTCCACGACAATGATTAGCGTTGCCAAAAATGAATCAATAAACAGATGGATTAAATAGAAAAGTAAGTCTTGAGCGTTTATATCCGCTGTAAAGATGAAATAGAAAAGTAAGTCTTGAGCGTTTATATCGGCAGTAACGTTTTCCAAATGTTCCCACCCTCCAACCAGGAGAACTACTCCATAAGACAGCAATTATTTACAATTCAGCACAAATCCAATCACTGATAACGATGGCTGTAAGAAAACGATAATTAATATTAACATCACCAACAAGAACAACACCAATAACACTAAAAATATTAGATACGACTGATGAAGGAAGTGTCTAACCAGTAGGTTGCATAACACACTGAGGATAGCCACTGAATCTGAGGTAATACATTACTTTCTTATTGAAGGTAATGTTTCACTTGGAACGTTTTCATTATAGATAGCAACTTATATCCAAAGCAGCATCTTACTTTAAAGGTTATCTAAAGTAGGAAAACCAATGTATAAAGCAACAAACACGCCAGACAAGCTTTGCACAAAAGTCTAGTAAGACTGATAGAATCGACTAAAGTAAAATAATGATAATAATAAATGATGTTCCTGTTCAAGTAAGAATAAAATTTTTCGTCTCCCACCCATATTTTCCTGACATATCACGTCAATATTTATTCTTACTATTCCAGTAGCAAAGAATTTCTTCTCACACGAAAAAGTCCTTTTTCCTTTGAGAATGAATATCTAGCCGTGTTCTTAATTATCAAGTGATATGGCGTCTCAGATGGTTACGAGTATTTGGATAATTCTAATTTAACTCTGACCAAACGTTTACAATGACGTGTGTTTACCCGGTTCTTCATAGTTAACGAATATAAAATGTTTTTACCTTGAAAATGGAAGGAATATTATCAGGCCAAGATAGCCATGCGCCTTCGCGTATGTTTTATTTTCGTATCTTCCTACCTTTTCTTTTATTAGTGATCCACTTTTCTCCTCTTCTTAGTTTTGTGACATAAAAACCCTTGTCGAGAGAGAGAGAGAGAGAGAGAGAGAGAGAGATATTTACCTTTTGCCACAACCTAATTTTTTGCTTTTATATAAACTATTTTTTCACTCACAACCTAATTTTTTGCTTTTATATAAACTATTTTTCACTATTTACCTTACTCCCGTTCCTTGCACGCCATTAAGATTTTTTTTCTCATAAACTTCTATGCGTTTTACCCTCAATTTTCTTGGAAAGGTTCGGGGTATGCATACCATATTCCGACTGGTGCGAACAATGCACTGACATAATCAATTTCCGTAAGCCCTTTTTCGAAAACGCATACTTTTCTTTAGTCTTAAGAATCCGCTTGATAATATCATAAATATCATACCGGATTTTATACGTATTGAAAGTTTGGGTGATGCAGAAATGTATTTTTCTAACGCGTTCCTAGCTCTAAAAAGGGCTTATCAGACCACACACAAACTGGAAGTCTTTTTCGATGCAAGTTGGCAGCGTTGATTGCAAGTCGGTCCATCTTACCACCAAACACTATAATCAAAGTAAACTTCTCCGACCTTAGTTCTTTCTCTCTCTCTCTCTCTCTCTCTCTCTCTCTCTCTCTCTCTCTCTCTCTCTCTCTTGTGTGTGTGTGTATGTGTGTTTTTGCTGAAGTGTAAAAAATCAATGCTGTATCAAGTGCTTTCGTGTATCACATTTACACCTTAATGATTCAAAGATGCGAAAGTAATGCTTGAAAGCCCTTGGTATATGGAGTTTAATTTTACACCAATCCTGTGGTTTTCTACTTACATATTTGTCACCTCCAGTTTTGCGACACAGTGTGTGTATATGTATACGTATATGTACATAATAAATATCAAGTATATCACCAGCAAATTTTGAAATTTTGTTGTAACATTCTGCCACCAAGGTTTTACACGTATATACTTCAGAAATCGTGAAACGGAGTCAAAACTTAAAACAGCTTTCGTCATCTAACCCTCCAACACCACCTTACCTCGAGAATATCTCATGTTATCTCATTGACTCACCAAAGTCTTCGAATACTCCTTTACTCGTGAGGCTAATATCTCGCCATAAGAGGACCTGATCCAATCAGATTCTTCTTCTCGTAGGAGCAAAGCCGAGGATTGGGCTATTTTTGCGTGTTTCGCCAGGAGAATGAATAACGATCAACAAATCTCCAAATTATGTAAATAACATCGCTAATGATGGATCAACGGCAGCTCACATGCCTCATTAGCTAACCTTAGACATACAAGCCATAAGATCGGCGACCACAAAGAAGAGAGAAGGAGCGAAAGAAGAAGGAGAAGAAGAAAAAAACAATTATCAGCGAACATATCTCACGACATATCTTGACGTCCTTCTCAACAATAATAATGAGCTAAAACTCTTTGGCGCAAAGCCGCCGCTACGGCCTTCCAAGGACAAGGTGTGTGTATTAGACGCTAATGACTAGTGTAACACCTCGGCAAAAAAGCCGTACACGGTACTGCTTCTTACCCTGAAGGTGGTAGTGGGGCAGGTGGAGGTTGAGAAGAAGTCGTAGAAAAAAAACAAAGCGGAGGAGAAGAAGAAGCAGAAAAGGAATAAGAAAATTTCCCAGTGAAGGAAGAAAAGCCATCATCGAGAATAGATGTCTCAGCTAAAGATGTTCCATGATTCAAGTGCATCGGCTATGTCCTTTTCAAACAGACTAAAATTTCAAACATGGTGCAGTCAGCCCAGTTCCTAAAACAATTACTGATGTATATAATGTAAGGTGTGTGCGTGTGTGTGTGTGTGTGTGTGTGAGTAGAAACAGAAAGCAATACAATGTCCCCCCCCCCCACCGAAATATCCCAACATTTTCGCAAATAAGCCAAATTCAATCTCAAACACAGGCCGATAGTTCCGGAGAAAAAGACAATTAACTTGATTGCTCAGTTCTCTTGTATCTTTCCGTTTAAGTACAACCTGCGCGAAGGATTAAAACCATACAGGGCGTCTCCCTTTATCTCACGTCCTGGCAAACTCGGCAAAGGCATTACCTACAGCCTTGCCTACATCGGCCCATATACCTTCCACCCCCACTCTCTCTCTCTCTCTCTCTCTCTCTCTCTCTCTCTCTCTCTCTCTCTCTCCTCTCTCTCACACACACACAATACTCCTCCAGGACCATACTTCACCACTTAGTTCCCATACTTCTAAAGGAACACCAATCTTTTACAATTTCACCACCCCACTACGACCTCACGTGGGTTATGAATCTTGTCAATTTTAAATGGCAGCAGCAATTATGATAACAATTATCAAAATAAAGATAATTATTTATTAGAAAATTAAATGAAAGTAATGTGAACACTACGTTCAACCATCCCACTAGGCTACCTGATTTCGATTTCAGCAGTTAAAAAAAATAAAATAAAATAACCAACAACAACAACAACAACAACAACTCCCCAAAGACTTCGTAAGCGCTTCATACCCCTTTTCACGATTATACTGGACCTCTCAAACCAAGTCTTTTTATTAGCACACTTCATCAATCTACAGCACGAAAGCGATACTGTAATTTGCAAGATTGAGTTTTTACACTAAGTATTTTCATTTTCGTTATACTAACTCACGTGCCCTTATGCCATTACGACTCTCTTATTATACTCAATGTTAGATTTTTTTTATTGCACAGATCTTAATAACCCCGTATGAGCTAGAGAAGATAAGGGAATCATTCTTCGAAGATACAAATCTGGAGATTGAAGATCATCGTTTCCTTACATTCCTTTCCTTCATTTCCATTTATTATTTCCATTTATTCCTACAATTCGCAGGTAACCTTCCCCAACCACTCACTTTCACCACCTACCTACATTAGTCATATACGTCCGATGCTTAATCATACATGAACAATAAATAACATTCATCATTAATTATAATACTACCTAATCACATTAAAATCTCTGAAATCTTAAGCCATCCACGTTTACAACATATCATATATCAACTTTCAAGTTACCAAGATACATAGGCCATAACAATCACTCAACCCACCAAATTATTAAGAAAAATTAAAACTTTAGACAAACTTTCATGAATACGTTGATGTGAAAAATTAAAACTTTATACAAACTTTCATGAATACTTTGATGTGAAGAAGCATCTGAATATTTCAAAATTTAAGAAAGTTCCCAGGAATTTAAGCTTTTGGGAAAAACTCAGCAACTAAATATTGAGCAGATTCTGCAAATTTCGCCGAAACGAATTAAAGATGTGTACCAACAGTCATTTCTTCGATTCATTTTCTCTTATGACGATTAGGAAGCTACCATACCCTGCAAAACATACAAAGGAATGATGCCACAAACTTGCGCGCGCGCGCGTGTGTGTGTGTGTGTGTACCCAATAACTGGGAACAAACCAAGCCTTCCGAAGCTAAGTTAGAGAGGATAGGGATATCTAGGCCATTGCTAATAACACTGCTAAGAAACAATAGTAGCCAACCTATTCCGTCACATTGATGACAAAAAAGCCCAACATAAATTTTCGATTAAGGCACATTAGCATATGCTACACGAATGTGTGACAGAGGTTCATGTCAGACCATCCTCCCTTCCAAACAAATCTATTGTTCAGTTAGGTGAATCAACATCAGCGACAAGCCTTCAATTACCAAATGCGTCACCCCTATGTGTCTGGTGATAGATCAGCAAGAGGCAGTTGCGATCGAGATATAATGGATTGGCCTAGCTTACGAGCTAGTATTCCAATTCAGAGAGAGAGAGAGAGAGAGAGAGAGAGAGAGAGAGAGAGAGAGAGAGAGAGAGAGAGAATGTCCAGTGAATTTACTGAGACTTCAAACTTTTTTTGTCAGGGATATGAAACAACTGCCGTAAACTTATGTAATAGACTGCACTACAGTCCAGATTTTCTAAAATTCTTAAGACATCCTCTTCGTTATAATAGAAATTCAGGAATACCACTCCGAGCCTCGAGGAGGTTTGAAAAAAAAATGCTTTTGTTTATACGAAAAGACTGCCACTGTCCAAGCAGGAAGACTTGATGGGGCTCCTCGGATGAGGCACCTCGCAGTGACAGAGGCTGACTTTGTAGAGCCGTGGTGTCGGTTTGAATCCCTACCGAGACCATTATCTGTCAGAGGGAACCTGATCACAAAAGCACAACTAACAACAGACAGACAGATGGAAGAAAGGAGACAAATGGAGAATCTGATGGTCTCTTACATCGTAGCTGAGGATGCAACAGTAACTTATTAATGTGATGCTGAATCTCATGCTCGTCTCATTTTCCGTTTTGCCTCACAGCATTTCCCTTTCGGAATTCACAGCAGAATTCACAGCAAGTGACTGCATCAATGACGAACGGTTGTGAGGTCGATCAGAATTCACAAAGACATCAATTAAGGATGAAATGTTCTTATATCAGAATTCGAGAAAATTGAATTTTCTCAATGTGAAATCTGTGGAGTTACAACTTTTATTATTATTATTATTATTATAATTGCAGCTTTTATTACGGTATTATGAGCAGAGGTAGTTGTAGGATTTATGTACACACTAATGGCACCTTTCTCATCTTCTCTATAATAAATGAATAATTAAGTGTGCAGTGCATCTGCTGTAACTAGCAGTTCCTCAAACCTACACAAAATTCTCACACTGGAAGAACTGTCCTCCCCATACACTATGCAATATCATAAAAAGTTATAAAATGCAACTTTCATAACCTTCATATAACAAGATGAAGATTATCGGGAATTTCCTTTTAGTTTTCTCAGTGTTATATAATTACATCGCCAAAGTTGGGATCTTTTTAGACAGTGTTTTATTTATTACTACAAAGACCAACATCAGTGCAAATGAAACTAACGAAATTATTGCAATATACTATTGCGAAGAACGACGAAGAGAACATTCAACACGAAGCAAATTACTACGTTTAAATATTAAATGAAAAAAAAAGTCATTTTATCATTAATTCCCCAATAAATTTGACGAACGATTTGCTATTAAAAGATGTGTATCGTATTTGTTCTTATTAGACCGGAGTTAATTCATGCATTATTTTTGTCAGGATACGTTGCGAAACCTTATATTTTTCTACGTTTAATTGCACCGAAGGACCCGTAATGAAGTCATAACCTAATATGTCTGCTAATTCAAGAACAATGCTTTCTTTCATGAAGCAGCTAATTGAGATAGTTAATGGAGTTCACTTAATCAAAAATGAAGAACTCATTTTTACGATCATTAACATATATATAAATGGATAAGTCATGCTTGACCAAGCAATTTAGAACCGGGGCTGAAGAAATAAATTGGCCTCTGTAAGACCATAAATCATTCTCAACAGTATTGTATAAAAGGCAAATTAACGGCTGCAAGTTATAAAAGACCATTCTGCTAGTTAATCTTTTTCAGAGCTAAAGGCATACATATTTCTAACACGACATGTACGAGTTGCTAAAAGGAAACTTTAATATGAAGTTGTGATCATTTTTCGTTTCATTAGATCTCTATGATCATTCATTCCAAATGTCTCTCTAAAATTTTCATTAAAGAAAATTAAGAGTTGCGGCTGCTGACTACCAGGTTCCTTTGCTCCAACTCATACATCAAACATACTTGTTAAAGTAATTACATCGTGCTCTATGAATTTTCCAAGCTATGAAGTATGTCAGTTACTGTCAACAAGAATAATTCCACTCATATTCACAAATACACATACCAGCCTTACTAAATTCCGCTGTGCTTCCAAAGTTCTTTTTAATGATACCATATACAAATTCAGCTATCCTTAAGTTTAATTCAGCCGACACTTTACTAATTTACTTGCAAAATGTAGGGTATTTACCATATTCCCGCATTTCTCTTATCCCTTTTGACAGTTTCGTAATCGTAACCATGTAGCTTACTCCCTGGGAGCGCTTGTAACCTTTATAATAACGAGTGAATTTTTGTATTTTTGTCTCGCCATATAAATGAAGATCTATGCTATCACCACAAAAACGCAAAAGCAATACCTATTAGTTTACCAATACATGTATGTAATGGTATATGAACCTCTCTGAAAAAATTTCAGACATCAGTGCCGTGTTTAACCCCATCATCATCACGTTTATCACTGAAACATCAACCGCCAGGAACAGAATCTCTATCACAATAACTGCGGCTGTTATCACTCCTTTAATCTCAGCGGTTACCCGGCTCCTTCATCTTTACCGTTAACACAATACTGGGCAGATGCTTGTAACCGTCTTTCGAAAGACGATAATCATCGAGGAAGATGGAGTTTCAAATTTCTTGCAACCATTCCGAAGGGTGATCATGCGAGGGTTAGGCGAGGAGAGGTCGAGTCATCATTTGAGACCGCCTTCGACGTCCCCTTATCCGAGGGATCTGCAGCATCCCTGAGTAGCATCCCAGAGCCACAAAGGACCGCCGGAGCTCGGAAAACGGCTATAAATTTCCTGCGCTTTCCATCAACAGATAACCTATCCAACCCCCTCCCCCACCCACCCCTTTTGTCTTAAAAAATGCAGGTCAAGAGGTCGGTTCCTTTAAATATGCAGGTCAGCGGGTCAAGCAAAAGGGATGAGCGAGGAAAGCCGGCAAGAACAAGGGATGAGCGTGCAATTAGGATTTATTAAGGGTGACCCTAGGTCCCTTTCAGGTTGGCCCTTGAACCATTCAAAGGAGATATGTGACCTTTCCTGAAGAGTTTTACCGAAACCTAACTAGAGGCAGAGGCAGACGGTTTGAAAGTGGAATTGGCATTAGCTTTTTCGAGTCAAAGTCTAATGATTATCTAGGAAGTTTAAGAATAGTTAAGTCGAAAGAGGTTCCAAGCCTTTTTCATCCAGATGCCTAAGATCAGAAAATACATTTATTTCGGTGGCACAGATCAGGATCTCTTCCATGACACAGCTTTCTACAGCAGGACGAACCTGCTTTTAGGCAAAAAAGAATTAAAGGGATGTTGGAATTTCCCATGACAGCCTTATTCATAAATATTTGTATTATTCATAAATATTTGTATCTGCATATACAGAACTAATTCCTCTCTCTCTCTCTCTCTCTCTCTCTCTCTCTCTCTCTCTCTCTCTCTCTCTCTCTCTCTCTCTCTCTCTCTCTCTGTTCTTGCCCTTTCAACTTAATAAACCTTACTAATATGACTCACACTATCAGTCCTACTCATGAATATTTACAAAATCATTCGTCACCTGAAAGTTTCAAGAAATGAAATAATTTTACAATCATACACACACACACACACACACACACACACAGCACAACAACTACACACACATCACACATATATATATATATATATTATATATATATATTATATAATATATATATGTATGGGTGTATGTGTGTGTGTGTGTAAATAAATTCTTTTGTTAAAAAGAGGTATGTTTCAAGTATAAAAGGTCCAATAAAAACACTCTGTTTAAGCTAAGGACTATCTAGTCCTTAGCTTTAAATCAGTGTTTTAATGGGCCTTTTATACTTCAGACACACACACACACACACACACACACACATAATATATATATATATATATATATATATATATATATAGTATGATATGACAAGAAGAACTTCATCAATATATACATATAAAATATGCGAGCATGTATACGTGCGTGTTGACATTTATTGCTAAAAAAATATCAAATAAAGACCCTCTCCAGCCTACAACATTAATCACAGATATTAATCACAGAGACGTGCTATTCGGAGGTCCTGTGCTTGAATGCTGCTAATTGAAATATGACGCACGAAAACACATGCATCCACCGACTGAAAAGACGTACAACGAAGAAAGACGGTTGTGTTCGGACAAAAGAGCCCTTCTGCGAGTCAAAAAAGGCCACTCTTTGTGAGGAAGAAGGGCTTCTCCGAAGTGCAAAAAGGACTTTTGTAAGCCAATAAAAAAAAAAAACAGCTGCAGACACGGTGATATATTCAGGAGGCCAAATTTAGGAGCCGGTCATCTTGAGATTTACACGTCTCCAGCAATGTAATAAGCTCTATTTACAAGATGAGCACTTTCCGTGCGGGGCTGATTCAACACCATTCATGAATGGACGTGAGGAGAAATGGTCCTTTGATCAGAAAATGCCCTTTGGGGCATTTTAGCACTTAACTTTCCATGAGGTGGTAGCGGACGGTAAACTTGATATATTCATTCGGGGAAGTGAAAATATTAATTGGAAATCAACAGTCACCTTAAACCCTGTTCAACAAATAACCAAACACACTCTCTCTCTCTCTCTCTCTCTCTCTCTCTCTCTCTCATGTAAAGGTCTCAACAAATTCTCCTCTTACTAACTCCATTAATATTTGCGCCGACAGAGCACGCCGCGCATTCTAAAATGGCCGTGGATTTTGCTGACATTTATAACAAGACAATTCATCTCAATCTTGACAGGATACTTTGAACTTTGTTAGCAAACCACGCCCCCTTAACTTAAAAGGAAACCTCCCTACCCTTGGCCCTTGAGCACCCCTACCCTTTCAAAATGAGTGGAACATCCATGAATCAAGGAGAAGCTTGAGCCATAATTTGTTTGATGGACTAGTTTATCCAATTACAAGATGAAACATTGGCCTCTGAAGGGAAACTGGCGAAGCGAAAAGGAACAATAAAGTCGTTAATCTAATCTCATTTCTATTTACCTTTATAAGACTTCATGCTTTCTAGTAGTAGATATAACTAATCACTTGTGAAATTATTTCCATAAAGCCAACTGCTTTCCATTATATATAAAAATATACATACCTTATTATAGATATATATGTGTGTATATATACATATATATATATATATATATATATATATATATATATATATATATACACACACACACACTTATATATACATATGTATATATATATATATAAATAAAAAAGTATCTCAAGACTTTAATAAAAGTGGTGTTGCACCATTAAATTAAATAAGTATTCCCCCATCGCCCACCTTTTTTTAAGTTATCGCTAGGACGAACGACCACAACCGAATTGGGAACATATTTACCATAACAAATCATAACATCAAAATACATTTATACACGACTGACGCTTCTTAGAATTGTTATACAAACCGAAAATGAGAAGCCTGTTCCTTTGTAAAGATTGCCTTTCATTTTAAAAAAAGGTAACGGGATTTTATTAAATAACAATCCGCTTGTTATAAACTATACTAGTTCGACTTTGGAATAAAGTTCCTGAAAAGCTAAAAGTAGAATCTAACAACACAACTGTTTGGATAAAACTTTAGGTTCCGCAAGTGAACCTAAAAAGGGCCAATAGCGAAATGCAGGAACATTAAAATTACTATATTCATACTGCACAATCAATCGTACGAAACAGACCAAAAAGTCAGTTACTTCTACTTGCAGGGTTTAACAAAAGAGAATAAATGTATGCGAAACTTTATAAGATAAGGCAAAGAGAAGAGGGTCCAAGTAGTATAAAACAGGTTAAAACGACAGCACTGTTATGTGTACAGTAATATTAATTTTCGGGAAGATATCTTCTTTCACCAAAGTGTCGCAAATTTTACTAATGATGTGACTATTTTCTTTTGAAATCTTTCATTCTTTGTAGATGACATTATATCCATAAATCCTACAAAGCAATGAAAATGTTGCATAGGCGTAACTGTTTTTTCATTTGACAAACTTTTGTGGACTGGCATTTTTCCAGATTTTACTAAAATTTAAAACACCATAACATTTTAAAGATGGTATTGAAAACAAAAGTGCAAACTACTGAGAAAAAACAGGAGTCTCCCCTCCACTATCCCTCCCGCACTATCATCAAATTTGGCGACACATGAAGCAGAAGAATAATTTCCCGACTTTGTCTTCATCCTCTTGAGTGAACGTTGCCTACACGCGGATCCATCAACGCTAAGTCCTGGACATTAAATACCTGACACTTTACTGTCAAGTCTTCATATCTTTCTCCGTCAAGGTATGCCGTGGAGACTCGGGCTTCAATAATCTGCTCTTCTGCAGAGGATTCTGAACTCTGACATATAAGGAATCAATTGCAGACCCGACTCCCTTGTACATCGCAATCTGATCCCTAACTCGGAAATAACAGAAATTGTGCAAAACATTTACCAAGCTTAAAGGGTTACAGACAATTGAAATGTGACGGGTTGGCAGAGTTGCAGCCCAGAGATCTGTGTCGTTTTTACTGAAAAAAGAAAAAAAGAAATAAAAATGATCCATGACCTTATCTCTTATGAACCTGATTGAAAGTTGAGTAAAATAAAATGAAGTGGTATCCTAGCTGCATAATCATTTTGCAATTTCATATGTACGTCAACGATATAAAATCTACTATGAACGCTGCCATATTTGGTCGAAACGCAAGCTCTGTCTGTCACTTACTTGTTCAAGCATCGGCATTTGAATTGAACTATTCTAAAGCAGTTGGTGGCAAGAAACTTTTAATTTACTTTTTCTTCATTTAATTGGAACAAAGAACAGACTTCACTTCCTGGTATAGCATGAAGAGAACAGCACGAACACACTCTCTCCCAGTATAGCTCCATTAATACAAAGACAATGCTGCAACCTTTCTATCAACCAATTACGAAGTCTGTGACAGTTGAGGGATGCTGTGCGTCCTAATTAGGAACGCGGGAGAGCCACCGAGCCCCATCTTTAGCTTGTTATAATCCCTACTCTCTCTCTCTCTCTCTCTCTCTCTCTCTCTCTCTCTCTCTCTCTCTCTCGTACTGACCGATTAGAGGCTCTACATAGTGACTCCTTTTAAATAATTTTATAAGATGATCAAAGATATAAATGAAAATTCGAAACAATTTTAAATAATTTTATAAGATGATCAAAGATATAAATGAAAATTCGAAACAAGATATATAGGAATATTCAGACACCATCACTAGCCTACTTACACATATCGCTCGACCGACGACTCCCAGAAATGGTATACAACCCTCCCCCCCCCCCAACCCCCGCCTGCCCCCACAAAAAAAAAAAAATCATCATCATCATCATCATCATCAGTCAGCAATCGATCTCGCAAAGTGACATCATCGGCTTGTCCATCTCTCATTGTACATTTAGATTCGATCGGATAATATGTATTGTAAATATTAGCATAGTATCTGTGCCGCTTTTATCTGTTTGTCGGTCGGTCCGTCCGTCTTAACCGAGAAAAGCCTTGGAATATATAAAAAGCTAGAAAGTAGGACGAACTGTTTCTGAATAATAATAAATAACAACAACATAGACAACCAGGAAGGCCAAAATTCATCAACAACCACGGATTAAAATTTTATTTTTGTGAGGAATATACCAATGAAATATGCAGAAGCACAATTCCAATCAACGCGTTTAACATGCTAGAATACATTCCAACAAAACGCAGTGACCTAGTAGGTCTTAGTCGCAAATAATTGTCTCACTGACTTAGTACGAAACCAAGAAATAAAAAGGGAGGAGCCGTACGAGGATTTTGGTCAATGGTCAATTGCCGTATGTACTGAACTTGCTAACAGTAGTTAGCGGGAGGCGCCTAAAATTAACTCTATAAAAAAACTACATGAAAATCGTATGGCTTTCATGTATCAATTAATCATAGCAAAGCACTTAAGTCGTGGTAATTAGAGCACGCCAAGTGTATTTGATATGGCCATTCCCTGACGATAGAAATTGGCCATCAAAGGCGTAAGACTGTATTCTTTACGATACAATTAGTGTATAAATCACTTCACGTGGCGCCTACAGGATCCTGACTAATTTTACACGGATTGCATCCTACAACATAACTGTATACCTCTATTTTCATCAAGATACTTGATAAAATGAATTTTGCACTTTCGAAGTTTAGTCGTTTTTAATGAATGATCAACCAACATATTTTATGGGACTATATATATATTATATATATATAATATATATATATATATATAGATATATATATATATATATATATATATAAAACCTTTAGAAAACTTAAGCCAATTCCTGCTTGAGCTTTCTCCACCCCGAGGTCCATATCACTACAGGGTTATAGGTCGTCTACCTTAGATATGTAACCATGTTAAGTTTGGTTGATGTATAATCAAAGTCTTAATACCTATACCAAAAATTACCTACGGAAAATATCCACTTGTTTTAGAACTTGGCCGAATGTCAAATTGTGGTTGGGTCTCAAAGGTCTTCAAGAAATGAAAATAAAAATTATTTGGAATAAAAAATAAATTGACTAAAATGTCAAGTTTCTGCGTCTAATCTTGACCATGGGCTAAAGTTAAATTGACAGGCACGAGGACTGGATCTGAAAGGTATTATGGTAAAATGTCAAAGGTATTATTGTAAACATCAAAAGTTATGAGGAATTCGGAAAGCATTAACATGTATAATCTCGACCTTGACCCAGGGTCAACATGACTGATGGGAAGATTAGATCTGAAAGTTATTCCAGCAAGGAAACTGCCCTCCAAATATGACAGCTAAACCTCTTAAGCTCTAAAAGCAAATGTTAACCTTCTGTCAACAGATGACGCTGGCAGAGACGCCAATAAGACCAGATGTATGACAATTCACACCTTCTCCGGGCACATGTCCTGAAGAACTAAATCGGTGGAATTCAATATGCTTTTATTAATTTTTATTTTCTGACAAAACTCTTTTCTGTGGTAAAAAAAGATGGCAAGTTAGGTATGGACACACTCACGGATCGTTGATTTTTACCATGAAAGTGTGTCAGCGTGCCTATTTACATAAACAGGTGGCGGAGATAAACTGTAGACTAGATCGAAAGCATCCCACAATCATAAAATATTTCTAACCAAATTATGATAAGGATATGTTCATTATCTAATAACAAGACTAACAGTGAGGTTAGTCAAAGTTTGTTAAAATATTAGGAATTCCCTAAATCATTATCTTCATTTACCGGATGTTTACAAGCTACAAAAGACGTTGTAAGAAACTGAGCAAACATTCTCACGTACGTTTATAACATGACTGAGATACCGAAAACAAAGTCAACAGTCATTCACTGGTTAAGATTCCATAACCGATTGAGAGATAAATGAAGAAAATATGAAGTCATAAAAAGCCTTCTCCTGAATCACGCGGAGAGACAATAAAAATTTAAGACTCCTGAAAATGTGAGGAAAAATGTCTTAATTGAAAAAAATAGCATCCATTACGATTACTTCTATCTTAAGCTCTGAAATAAAAATAAATCCTGCTAGACTAATCCGTGCAAGATACCACAAATCACATAACAAAGACGCTGACGGAAGATGATACGATGCAGTTCCGAATCAACAATAATTATACTGCTGCATGCAAGAAACCAATAAAATTGTAAGAAGCTTAGACTTTCAACCATCCTTTCCATTCTCTTGAGCTAAAAGGCAAAAAGACTACCATTTGCGCTCGAGCCTACAAACATCTGCATAATATAAACAATTAGGATTATACATTTTCTCAAGATGTCAACTGTATAACGGACAATTATTCACTTGCTGGAACTGACAAGAGCTACGCAGAATGCAAGCAATCTTCATTCTATTGCAGACCAGTCACTGATGACCAACTGGAACAATCATAAGATACTGTACAAGATATTCTCACGTTGAGCCAAATGTCTATAATGACTGCTTGTTAGTAAAAGTACATGGGTGAAGATTTAAAGCCATTTCACTTCACTATCATAAATACTGGTCATATTTTTAACAATGAAAATAATAATGAATATCAACAAAGACCCACTCAGTGATATTTTCGTTCTTATTTAATCGTGCACAAGTGAAAATGTGTATATATAGAATATTTACAATGCGTTTTATTATTGGAGATAAAAGACACATTATGTTAAATTGGTTTTTTCTCCATGTTTTGTGCACACCCACAAGTACGTACGTGTAAGTTACGAGAAAAAAATAAGACCTAAGTAATGGGGGACCTTGGTCAGAGCTCAGGGAAAATACATTAAAGAAATTTATTTTTTATTTACTCCAAGTTGAACAGTTTCTTGTAACTGCATCATTTACATCACTACAAAGTTTCTTCAATTATTTCAGTTTTATCGCAGAATTTGATACTTAAAAAATCGAATTATTACTTAATCATATATATATATATATATATATATATATATATATATATATATATATATATATATTATATATATATATATATCACTTACATGATTAGGATTTCATATCTTCTCAAGACACCAATTGATTAGATAAAAAAATTTATACAAAGAACATTTACAAATTGACTGGAAAGTTGCTGCACGAGCTATAATAAAACATTTTATCTTCGTTCTACTGACGGGCAATCGTTGATAACTTACACCAAACAAACGAATTAAGACGCCTGTGTATGCTTTTTTCCTATCTTGGACTTGGTACTAAATGTCTATGAAATGCAAGATCATAACTGAAGTCCTCTCACTTTACAATAATAGTTTATGATTTACTTGTAAATTCAATTCTGACAAATATATTAAATCAAATAAATACTGTGGTAGATTTTACTTTCAGGTTCATACTCTATTATTATTATTATTATTATTATTATTATTATTATTATTATTATTATTATTATTATTATTATATAAGAGTAGCTAACCTGGCTACTAACATCTTTTTGAAAAAACCTGAATGCGACAAAACCATCATGGACTTTATTCGTTTCTATTTATATTATCATTATTTCACAGAATGTGTTTGCATTAAAATGGAACGCGCCCAAAAATCAATTTACTTGGTAAACAATCTCTCCCTAGAAGAGAATGCCAAACAAAAAAAATTTGAAAAAAAATAGGTGGATAATAATATGGCTTTAGACACTAAAAATATAGATAAATAAAAATCAAACAATTAAAACATCTGTGATATCTATCTTCTATGTATGTACGTATGTATGTATATATATAAACTATATATATATATATATATATATATATTATATACATATATGTGTGTACATATATACATACGTGTATGTACAAAAACGAAAGGACTGACCTTCCTTCATATATATAATTTCAATAAAACCCGGAAGTGAGGAGCATGGCCAACTAGCAGCGACTGCTTGCATTCAGATGCACAAGGTTCCTTTAATAAGCTTTCCGAGCCCATGTTCCAAAGGGTTCTAGGAATTCTAGGCTCTAATGGTGAGACATCCTGTCTAAATTATGCAGTAGTCAAGTACTGCCTCAATTAAATAAACCGGAAATTCTCCAGTGAAAAGAGAAAAATGAAACATAACGGACGTAACTACCGCCTAGAGATATTATACGAAATATAATTATTTGGTTACTTTCATCTCAACATCTTTTCACTTCCTATGCACGGAGGATTATAGCCAATCAAATTATGACGATACAACCAGCTATTTTATTTACAATCTTAAGCTCGGCATTTCCTCCATGCAAAATAGTCAAGGCTACACGAGAACAAATTAAGTGTTTTATTCGCAAAATTTACACTGCAACGTCGTCAAAAGCATTACCTTCTGATTGCAAATGAAAGAGTATTTACGTCCAAGCCCTAAACCTAATGCCACATGGCCATAAAAGCGCATAAAACCATGTCAATCCCACCGATACACACACACACACACACACACACACACACACACACACACACATATATATATATATATCTATATATATTGGTGGGATTGGCATGGTTTTATGCGCTTTATATATATATAATATATATATATATATATATATATATATATATATATATATATAAAAAATATATATAAATACACACACACACACACACACACACACACACACACGTGTAAGCGTCAAATATATATTCATATACAATACATGAGGGCACATAAAGACCGCTTTTCTTACGTATGAAAATAGAAAAAAAAATTTAAGACGGAAAGGAATCTTTAGTAAAAAGATAAAAGCATTTCATCAGACCCATTAATCAGAAGCTCAGATTTCTTGCCATTCTACTGACGTCACAAACTGCAAGGCAAAGAAGCCATCTGCCTCGACTGCTTTTAACCATTAAGCTTCAGGAGATTAGCCAGGATTTCATTATTAACACATTTTTCAAGTTGACTGCACGACGCTTCTCTCTTTTTATTTTCTTTTTTTCTTCCTCTCCATCTTGTTCTGCTTCTTCGTTAATGGGCACAGCAGCCAAGTGCTTGCTTGCGTCCTCGAGGCCATCCCGATTCCAAGCACGTCTTGAGAAACCTGCAGACGTGATTATATCTTTTAAAAGTGTTTAACAGACGCTGAGTATAACGTCGTTAACATTCTAACTTTTCGCTAAAAATGGCCGAGCTATTTTAAAAAGAAATCACCTCATCAGACTTCAATTAAACAACTTTTCGTATTCTGGCTCTTCTCACCATGAACTGCCGTGAACTTCTGATTCGTTTTTCACAAACAACACCTACAATCAATTATTGTTCGCTTCGCTCTGTCGTGAGATGATTTTTTTTTTTTTTATCTAATTTCACTTCACTACTTCCACCTTGATGTAAGATCTGAAGCACAATTATCACAGGCATATAAGTCAAAACTGAGTCACACTCGGAAGAAGTAGAAAGTAGAAGGGAGGATTACTAATAAATCTGATATTCATGACCAGGAAATGAATGGAAAAATAATTGGAGTATAACACAGACCTTTCCAGAATCTAAACAGGCCTCTGGCAACGCCCATAAACCTGTATTTGTCAAAGAGGAATGGTCCAGAATAAAGCGTCACTTGACAAATCAACCGATTAGTTTAAAATTCTTTAAAATCTCAGGGGGTGCATGAAAGACAGGAGAGAAAGAGTTTTTTTGCTAAGTGTTTGTAAAAGAGAAAATTTAAACTGTGCGCGCAAAAGCAAAGTCATTAGGGTAATTGGAAGGTACTGTGAACTGGTGTCTCGTGAGTAAACCCAGAAGACGACGCAAAGGCAGTGCTCCTGCATGCACTAGATAATGAAATTTCACATGGTATCTGGTTTGAGGAGAAGAGAGAGAGAGAGAGAGTGCTTCGGAAGTTGCTTTTTACCAGTAGCTTTGGTTACGATGTGAAAAATGGGAATTTCGGGCGAAATTTGAAAACAATACTTTTGAGATGATGCTTGAGTGAATCACTTGAATGAAAGTGAAAAAAGATATTACCATAATCATAATCTAATATTAGTTAACGATAACCATAAACGTGTTTAAAAGTTGAATATAATTTTCGTTTCAATTAAGTAAAAGTACATAGTGGATTACGGTGTTAATCCATGCCCACTAAGACATACTATCTAGATATGTCCTAAGACTTGCAGTCATTCGACTGTTGCGGGCTACAAGTCAGTGCAAACAGATTTAAAAAATCACATTAATCTCTTGCACCCAACGGGGAAGGGCCTTTCCTAACATGTAGAACTAAGAGCCGTGTCACTCACAAAAACGAAACCAGACCTAAATAAGATGTAAAGAACTGAACTAAGTGCGATGTCACTTTGCAAGACCTAAATGAATGGGCAGTGTGTTCAGGACTGGGAATATTGGTTTTTGTGCCTGTGGCCTGAATGCACAGGATAGAGGAGAAGACTACTGATGGGGAGAAAAGTACAAATGTTTTAGCCCAAGGGTTGTTTGAGTAAAATGGAATTGGCTGGAGAAAACTTTGTGAAAGTACGATATATCCAAAGATGGAAAAGTGAGAATGAAAGTGAGTTTCTTGTAGTCTGAAATTTTGTCAAGATGAGTTTAGAGAATGGGATAAATTTATGCTGGGTATCTGGGTGCAAAGTTAGGAGACGAGGAAAGAGATGGCGTGATCTATAGGTCTGAAATCCTTAAGAATTAAAACTAAATAAATAAATAAAGCCTACTAAAAAAATCCGTTCTTAAACGTGTTTGACTGTTGGGAATGCATGGCTCCCCAAGAAAAATAATCGTTGGTTGAAGAGACAAGCATACTGTATTAAAATTTGTTAGACAATGTGTTAGTGCAAAGTGGTTGAAATAAGTTGAAGGAGGAAATAATGAGGAGTTCCTGTAGTATTGTTGATCATTACGTTGTTAAAGCAAAAGTAAATGTAGATGATGGTCTTAGTTTGTGGAAGGATTCAAAACATAAGGGAGAAAGTATACTTTCGTCACATTCAAAGGGTGAGAGAGTGAGAAAATAACTGAGCTAAATATGGTTACATCTGATCCTTGACATAAAAAACCGCTGTCTTATTTGACCTTTGAGGCACTAAGGGTCTCACTAAAAGTCACGCAAATGCTATTGATACTCACGATCAAAAGAACGGCTGCACAACGATACTTCAGACGTCTCTCTCATGGCTTGGGGACTCCGCCTCCATAAAGAAAATACAAATCAAGAAATGATGCCTACATTAGTCTCTTAATTTCTAGTGACGGAAAAATTAAAATATATAGTACGTTGAGGTATAGTGCTCAGAAGTACAATCCAGCACGGCCTTTCTTAATGAATGTTCCGAGAAACTTCTAATTTCTTGTTATCATCTAAGTCTGTAAAAGGTCACTCTAAAGCTAGATGAGTGAACGTTTCTGAAAAGCCATTCAAACTCATAAGTAAATTTCTAGACTTACGAAGGGAATTTCAGAACGTCGTCAATGGCAGCACATGGGAACTGGAGCTGGAATATAAAATAGAGGCAAAAGGCCAAGGGCTGGTACCCATGACGTCATTCAGCAAAGAATAGGAAACTGAGAATAAATGAGGTTTTAAAGTTGTAACAAGAGTAAAATTTCGCAGTTGTACTATGAAACAAAATTTTAGTAGATGGTGGAAAGTAAAATGGAAGATAGTATGAACTGAGATAGTCGAAGGAATGAAAGGGGGACTGCATCTACTTGGGGCCGCAGGGACGCTGCAAAAAACCTCAAGTAATGCCTACAGTGCACCAGTGGGGTGAATTTATGGCACTATCCATATGAGGACGGAATATAGGGATTTTCACAGGAAACTGGTGTCACTTTGGACCGAGTCTCTCCTAAAAAAAAAAGGGGGTGATTTGCAAAAACGACCTACTAAGGATTAAACTTCTTTCGCTTCTGGTTTTGGGCATTTTTTTTTTTTATTTCGGATCAAAATATATACCTATGTTCGATTACTGAAAGAAAACAGTTTTGTGCTGGTTGACAAATAAAACTGCAAAATAATGTGGCGGAAGCAATTTATTGATAGTCTGTCAAAACGCTAGGAAACAACAGACAACAAAAAATAATCAAACGCCAGCGATTCATTCTAACAACGGACGTAACAAAGAATAAAACGAGGCTTACAGGTGTATAATAGATATCAAAATCAGCAGTCAAAATATAATTTCGAATCAACATCACGCTTCACATCGTTTCGTTCCTCGTTGGACGAGTGGATTGCGTGCTCGCCTACCAGTCCGGTAGTCGCGAGTTCGATTCCCCCGACTCTGCCAACGTGGAGTCGGGGGAATTTATTTCTGGTGATTAGAAATTCATTTCCCGATATAATGTGAATCGGATCCCACAATAAGCTGTAGGTCTCGTTGCTAGGTAACCAACTGGTTCCTGGCCACGTAAAAATATCTAATCCTTCGGGCCAGCCCTAGGAGAGCTGCTAATCAGCTCAGTGGTCTGGTTAAACTAAGATAGACTTTTCACATCGTTTCTTGAAAGCAACTTATTTCGGCCTCTTTTCAAAGAAATTCCCTAGACCAGGATATTGAAATATCGTAACGTCTTCTGAATTGTATTATACATTCTAACAAAATCTTCATGTTAAAGCAATTCTACGCCAAATCTTCACGGGAACTTTAGAACAACTAATACTTGCACCTTCTCACCAAAGCAATTCCGACGAGATAATTAAACCAACCACAAATAACGACATTGCAGTCAATGAATTACTCCAAACGTGCTTAACCAATATACTCAAAATTATCACAGAGAAAATAAATTTGCGGATATATGAGGAGAATATGCAATAAGAAACACATTTCACAACATAACGTTCGCCATGTAAACATTCGGCTAAATTATAAACGAAACAAGAATTGCCGTTTCTTCTTCCTTCTTCCTCCTATGGCTCGTCCCACCAACCCTCGGTGAAAGGCATTAAGGCATTCACCGAGAATGAGAAGCGTGAAACCGCCAGTCGGATCACACTCCTTCGGTTTCAATAATGGGAGGCTTTTCCACGCACCCCGTGATTGACGCTAATCCACTTGGCTGTCGTGAAAGGATTAACAGCCGACGCTTGCAAGAGTTTCTTCAGGATCTAAACAAATAGGAACATGTAGGACAAAGGGCAAACCCCTCACACCGAGGTTGATGGACTCTGAACTTAGGGTTCACGTTCTTTGCTACGATATATACTCTCTCTCTCTCTCTCTCTCTCTCTCTCTCTCTCTCTCTCTCTCTCTCTCTCTCTCTCCCTCTCCAAGGATCTAGGATCGGGTTCAGCACAAAGAAAGGCGACAGGTTGTTCACACCACAGGATTAAAGAAAAAGGTAAGATTCTGATAGAAATGACGGTTCCCTTTTACTTCTTGAGTGGTAGTTCAATGCCGTTACTAATAAGTAAATAACTGAGGCCGTAGTTATGCTAATGACTCTCAAACCTGCCCTGAACGAGGAAGTAAATCTGTCATAGATTTCAAAGGTGGCAATGATTACATTTACCAAATCTGACATAGATATCAAAGGTGGCAATGATTACATTTACCAAGTCCTAGGAAGTAATCAAATGTGCAATAAATTTAATTGAAAAGTGAAAGGTTAATTCTATTTACCAAAAAGGCACGGGTTTATAAAATCAATACTCTCAGTCTCAGAAGTAAACAGAGCGAGATGAGCCACACTTCCATACAAAATCCATCGAGTGCTGAGGCTTCCTTAAAGGCAACGGGTATTAAGAGGAGATTTGCCGAGTGGCAAGGGAGTAAGAAGGCTTAGGCTTCACAGAAACATTAACCTAAGAAGTAATCTAGTAAAACGTTAATAGATTTACATCGAACGCAATCGAATATGAGTACTAAGATTTCGCTAAAATTAGTAATAAAACAAAAAAAATAAATAAACATTTATGGTAGACCACAATACGTTAAAGTAACAAACGCTGAGAACTATGAGCTTTATTTAACAGAGGAATTTGCTTACACACACAGACTTATTATATATATATATATATATATATATATATATATATATATATATATATATATATATATATATGTATGTATATATATATATATATATATATATATATATATATATATATATATTCCAAGATACACTGTACACCTTAATGCAATGAAGCATAAAAGTAAGTTATCTTCATGGATATGCCGAAGGGTGATATTACAAACAACACTTGAGAGGCTATCAAGCGCAAACAAAGGCGATGAGCTATAAATGCAATGGAGCATGAAGGGGGATAATCTTTACTACCAAAGCGATAACGTATGAATTTAACGGCTTTTATAACTCCACCTTCTCACTTGAGACATAATTTCCCTACAACGGAAACAGCAACTATAGAACGTTCAAATGAGAGCAGAGAAGAAAGTAGATTGAAAAGAAGATTTATTTAAAAAGAGTAAACTCAACGAAGCTATAAAATCTTACAATTTTCTGTTTAATATTTCACAGAAATTCATTTCAAGTCCTCGGCAAATACTATCTTGCTCTCAAATACAACGGCTTCATTAGCCGTTGTATACTCGGTGAACAAAAGAATGACTAAACAAATATTCACAATCAAGCATCTGCATCTCCTTAAAATCTAAGAGTTCGGAAAACTATCCCAAGCTTACCTACTTAATACAAGACGCACAACGCCCAGAACACCAAAAGAATCACCAAGCAAGCTATGCGTAACCACCAACACACACCTCTAATTGTCAGAGAGAGAGAGAGAGAGAGAGAGAGAGAGAGAGCGGGGCGGGGGATGGGGGGGGGGTGTCCCCATACGGTAGGCTGATTGAAGAAACAAGCGACGCCCGATTTCTACGACACAAGTTCCCTTTAAGATAAAGGGATGATGCCTCCTCTCCCCGGATCCTTATAAAGATCAGCTTTATTTTCATCCTCCCACAAGATTAAGAAATTACCAGTTCGGTTTCTGGGTTATAAGTGTTCAACCCATGATGATGGCTCTCTCTCTCTCTCTCTCTCTCTCTCTCTCTCTCTCTCTCTCTCTCTCTCTCAGTACGTATGCATGAATATTTATTTGACAGAGCGTACAAACGATAGAGTGCGCACAGATAAAAATAAAATACTTGGGATATGATTAGGGAGAAATTATTTCATTCATCAGATGTAGTAACGAGAACTGTTGCAGAACATATCCCCTGATTACACGGAGTAAAATTAAAATACGGGTACATTTCTGGATACTAATGTGCCTGATCCATTTACGGAAAAAGAGAAAGAGGAAAAATCATGTAAAGATTCAATTTACGGAGACGGTTATCAACGAAGGAACAGAAATGTTAAACCCTGATATCGGCCTTCAACAACGAGAACACTAGATGCTTTCCCTCTTGCAAATTCTGAATACCCAATGCAAAGCCATTTTGGGATAGAATAGTCAGTTATTGACAACCAAACAATTTAATATTTTAATATTTACTATGAATGGGTAATGGCAAGAAGGAAGATGCGACTGTCCACTTGTCAATGATGACTATCATGGTCATGTTAGTTACAGAAGACTTTAACAAAATACAGTATAATTAAGTTACATATAAAAGAAGAAAAAGCCGTTGCCATATTCCCCCTTTAACTTCTGAGTCAAAGACGAATCTCTTGACTGCAATACAAGACCACGAAAAAGATGTATGCAAATTTGCAATCCTGTCACCACCTATAGGGAAAAAGCCGCGAAGATCAACAACCACTTAAAAACAAAGCTTTGTGTGTGCATGTGTATGATATATGTATGCATAAATCAAACCACACGACTTGCGTTTATAACGCAGCCAAAAAAGGTACTCAGAGATGGCGAATTCGAATCATAAATTCAAGATATTGAAGTTTACCATATATGGGCATAAGAAGAGAGGCTGGAAAAAGAGAGAGAGAGGGAGGGAGGGAAGAGGAAATACGCATATTGAACAATAACTTCTCTCTCTCTCTCTCTCTCTCTCTCTCTCTCTCTCTCTCTCTCTCTCTCTCTGTTATTACTAACTTTTTTAAAGATTCGTTTTGATTTACTAAGACGACTGCGTCAATAGCGTAATACATTTTTCCTCTGATGGCTACGCTTTAAGAGAAAATAAAAAGTCTGGTAAAAGAATCAATATTCCTTAACTGTCCTCCCTCAAATCCCATCACCATTTAATACTAATTTACCTTCTTGTTCCTATATTACCATGCACCCATTTTTATTTAATTGAGTTGGAAATTCATATCTATTTTAATCACCCTTTTTTATATGAACAAAATATAAGTTTTATTAATCGATAAATTCGTAATAACAGTTTCACTCCAAAAATTACCTTTCTTTCAATTAATATTTTCCTTATTATTTAAACAAACCACCTTATCCCCATCCATATTCAACCTTCAAACGACAAAAAGAAAACTAAAGGTTCCAGACAAAACATGACCACGGAAACAGAAAACCCCAATAAGATCATTTTGAGCAAATTACTCAATACGCTAACGTCGTAACGCGACACCTCAACAAAAGGACCGCTTTAAGGATAGAAATCTTTAAAAAAAACTGACAGTCATAAAAGATATCCTTCGAGAACAATGAGACGCTTCTCGAGATGAAACATTTCCAAACCATCAAATCCTCTTCCTCTCTAACCAGATATTTACTGTTTTAGCCGCCGTTTTATTTTTCATACTTATTCTTTCCCCAAGGTCCATATTCCCTAAACATTCTTTCTTTATATCCTACAATAATATTAAAGCAACTGAGAGAGAGAGAGAGAGAGAGAGAGAGAGAGAGAGAGAGAGAGAGAGAGAGAGAGAGAGCAATTCAAAATCCACTTCATCGTAATCTAAGCGCGAATTAACCAGGGTCCACAACAGTTTGATGATGATGATGATGATAATGATAAGAATGGATTGACCATTGTACATGAGAAAACGCAACACAATTTGTCTCTTACCTTGTAATCAGAAAAGGTGCGTCACAGCCGGTGTATCTTCAGCAACAAAACCTACAACCTTGAGATTTGGGTTTTTAACGAGATTTGATCTCTGTGAAAGCAAAGCGCTCATTTCTTATAGTTAAGCTATTTCTCTCGAGATTCTTCAAAATACGCCTTAAAAAAAATGTCAACACTATACGAATAAATTCTGGTCAGGAATAAATGAAGACTAATTTCTATTGGAGTCGGTAAGGTAAATATAAATAAATAAATTGATAAATAAATAGACAAATACATAAATAGATAGGCAAACCCATTTTTATAATAAGTCTAATAGTATGAATACAGAAATTCAGTGAAAATCCTCCAACAACCAAAACAACCCAAAGGAGCAACAAGCAATAATGGCCACCAAATCAAACCAATCTTCGATTTTCGGATAAATATAAAAATCTAAAAGCCTCCAGAGTTGGGTACAATGAAGTTGCCGGGAATATTCCGCATTCCTCTTCCCATCCTGGACTGATGTCCTCCTATTGTGGCTTATGCAAGATGTCGATGACAAATATCCCTCGTGTTACCAGCGGCTCGTCGAATGTCAAGGGGTCGTTCAAGCGTGTAATTGTTTTGTTTTCAAGTGGAGGCACTCAAGCGATGGTGATTGCAAAGCATCCGAAGCAAAAACCCTAAAAATAATGCTGGGCATCTCTGGTCGAAAGACGCAAGGGGAACATAATGCGAGCGACGGGATTTTATCAAGGGGCTTGTTATGGCGTTTTACATAACCCTTTCGTCTTATCTCACCGACGAGAGACAGGAAGACTAAGTTGCCAGGTATTCGCATCCAAATTCACACACTAAAGAGAGAGAAAGTGTCGCCTGAGAATGCTTAAAGTGTTTTCTGAGAAAACTTTGATTTCCAAACAATGCTATCACACTCTTCGAACCTTACCGGGATTTAAAGAGCGCTAATCATTGAAGTTACTTGGACAAGAAAATCTTAACCAACAACATTTCCTTGTAAGAACAGAATATAAATAGTAAATCTAATTACTGAAACCAAAGTGAATACTGTCCCAAACTTAAATGTCAGTTATTTAAGCGAACACTGATAATATAAAAAAAATGTTAATATTGTGCAATGTCTTTATAATTTGATGAAGGTTATTCAAGGATGAATTCAGATATGGCCATTTTTCCTACTGGAATATCTTCGAAGCAAATAACCTCCCCTCACCACATCTGCGAGTGAATTTGAGCCTAATGTTTAGCAGTTTAGGGAAGGTAAGGATCTCATCCAAATGGTAAGACAGATAACCGAGACAAATGGATTAAGCAAATGGAGAAGACCCCACCCGCCCAAAAAATAACGAATGAAAATAAAACAAAGAAAGGAGTGCGAGAAAGCGCTCCAAAACCATTTCAAGTAACCGTTTCGAAAACAGATATTCCATCACATAACAGTTACAGGAAAAGCCACCATAAATTTTTCTCCTGGAAGCAACGGGGCTCCCTGATGTCACACCTTAGGCAAACACGCCTATCATCCATCACCACTACAGAATTCCTTGAAGCACATGGCACGTATACTTAGGATCAGGCCCTTTCAATGCTTAAATCAACAGAGTAAACACTCCTCTTAAGCCCTGTTAATTATCATTTATTTACCTCTGGTACGCCAGGGCCAAATACCTAAAGGACTTTCACTCACATTCTGCTCCCAACAAATTTGATATAATCACAACAAGATTGTAGGGGAATGGGAAGGTGAAAAAGAAAACAGACAATGGTTATCGCCATTAATAAATATCTATCTGCCAAATAAAAGAGAAAAGACGTACAGTGCTGTGCAGAAAATAACAGGTAAATCAATACACGCATATCGACGCAAACAAATATAGGAAATTGCTCTAAAATTAAGAATAAAAAAATTTATATGAAACTTTCACGTACCCAAGTATACTCTGGGCACCATCTATGACCCATCAAAACCTCTCCTCCCCCAACCCCAATCTCATCAGCCCAACTCCCAACCAACAGCAACTAATTTTTTTTTTCCCTTTTTTTTTTCCATTCCGTTCCCCGCCGTCAGTTGCAACCCTTCCATTCCCCCATTTCACTAGCAGCAGAAACGGACACTCGAATTATATTGAAAAGTTAACCTTAATATTTTCCGTCCTTCGCTAAGCGATGCCCAGGGCCAAATGAGGCTCTTCAATCTTGGCAAATGCACCATTATGACAACCAGTTATTTAGGTGAAAGCTTCGCACGCAACGGGGATGGATCTAATTTTGATGAATTTCCTCTCTGGATCGCAATCACTGCCCATACGGCTGTCAACAATAACAGGTACTTCTTTTTTCTCGTATTCTACTTTTGCTACGTTACTTTCATGACGCATAAACCAGAGTTACATTTATCATTCTCCTGGAAAGTGATATTATAATATATTGTATACAATACATAAAGTAATGCTCATACTTACTCAGGTAATAAGACCTTTACAAATAAAGTATCCATATGGAACTATCTAATACACAAAAATGCTTGCGACATAAAAATAAAAACAAAAATTTCACGAGAGAGTTTTCATCTATTATTATTATTATTATTGTTGGTTGTTGTTATCCCACATCTGCATAACACAGACAGGAACAAAGGAAAAGAGACAATATAAAGCCAGCTTCGACAAAATAAAATACCCGTTAGTTTAATCTCTCTCTCTCTCTCTCTCTCTCTCTCTCTCTCTCTCTCTCTCTCTCTCTCTCTCTCTCTGCTGCACCTGTGATTGAAATGCCTTTCTGCCCTTTCCTTTTTCAAATAAAAAAAACAGCAAATTTTCTTATCTTTTCGTATCATTTCCCCACTTCCTCTCGACCTCCGCCATCAACAACTTGAAAACCCATCCTCCAGGAGGCCTTTAATTATATAACCATCGTCATGCAAGCTACAAAAAACTGAAAAAGAAAGAAATAAATTACGCCTGTATAATCATTACCGCTGAACAAACAAATAAATTACCCCTGTATGATCATTACAGCTGAACAAACATCTCTTTCAGACGCACAAGGTTGCCCGAGAGACGGTAGTCATTACCTTGACCAACATCTGTAATAAAGCGATGTCCAATACATAACGCTTAGGAAAACAAAACAAAAACTGAAATACTTCGATAATTCGGGTGTCGAGGATGTAATTTCGGGGCACTTTAGTCGGGGTTCCAAACATGAAAAAATATGAGTGGCTGGCTACCACACACACACACACACACACACACAGAGAGAGAGAGAGAGAGAGAGAGAGAGAGAGGATAGGCCTAGAGAGAGAGAGAGAGAGAGAGCAAATGACCGTCATCACTATACCTTCATCATCATCTAAAGTATCCGCCAGGCATATTTGGCAAAGGACCTTTCCCCTCGAACGCACGATGCTGAAACGCCTAATCACTTGAGGATATTTGCTCCGAGGTGCTGCATGATCTGTTGCTTTTATCATCGGTAGAAAGGAAGAGGCTGACACTTCAATGACACTCTCAAAATAACATTTCTTTTCTCCCCTCTATCAACTACTGTAAGTCGCAAATGAACGAAGGAAAACACGGCGAAGAAAATCTACATTTTCTTCGCCATATAAAATCACTTTGATACGATAGGCACAACAATTAAATACGTAATAACAATTAAATACGTAAAGAAAATAATAAAAATACTTCAAATGTATTTTGTAAAATGAAACCTCAGCTATATGCAACTTGGTTTTCACGAATAAACCTTATTCTGAAATATTTTAGGAAAAATATGAATTTCACACTAAAGAGAATTGGCGTGTATAAATAAATCCGTTCAGGCTATCGACAAAATCATATATGTATACATAATATATATATATATATATATATATATATATATATATATATATTATATATATATATATATACTATATATAAGAATGGTTTAAAATAAACTAATTGCACGAAGTTTCAAAAAGCCCATTGACATATAGTACAATGAAGAAAGAAAAAGACCAAAAGAATAACAAGATCAGCACACCAAAAAAAGTTAGTTTATGGAATAAATATGAAGATGGAAAGTATCTATGTTTTCAGACAATAAAAACGATATGACTCTGAAGACAATCCACGCAATTAAAGAGAGAAAGAGTGTGGGGAACCATTTGCCTGGTGACTAAACGCAACACGGAAGCGAAACCACAAGGAGAAATAAAATGAACATTCGCAAAAATAAAACTCTCATCTTTAAAGGCTTAATTGCCCCATTATCAGATAAAAAGACTTTATACCGGGCAATTAAATCCTGTCAGTAAGCAGTCTCACCCCTCCCAACCCCCTGGTGCCTCAGTAACATGACACGACCTATTCTCATGACCGTTCGGCAGCGCATGACGGCGCCAAAACGGCAAACAGCGTCTTCTTAATGGCAGGGCTCACGGAGGTTGTTAGCTTTCGGGTGATCGACGAGGAAGACCAGGAATGCAGAAAAAAAAAAAAAAAAAAAAAAAAAAAAAAAAAAAAAAAAAAAAAGGGGGGGGGGGGGGACGGGGGGGGGGGGGGGGGGGGGGGGGGGGAAACGGCAACAGTAAAAGCCTCAAATATTGAAGGAACATAAAAGGATCCTTCAAGGCTGATTCGCGAGGAATACCAAAAATATCTGAAGTACACAGACGAATATGGTACAGACAAAGGATGGAAAGGTAAACATATCGAAAAAAAAACGCGAAGGAAGCTTCAAGGAGATGGACTGGGCTCAGAAATAGACGAAGTAAGGGGAACAAAATCTAAGAGACCAAAGAATAGCTATTGTCATCAAAGAAAGTCATTAATATGAAGAATGGCGTGCTAAAATCTTTAGTCTAAAATAGAGCGTTGTTTCACCAACAAAAACTCAAATAAATACGCTATATTTTACTATGAATCATTTTTCTATACTGTTTAACATGCACATTATTTATCTTTTACATTTTCATTCTAATAAATAAATCATAAATATCCTATCGTAAAATTCCTGTATCTTGAACTCAATGCGAAACACCTTTTTCAGACCTTTTTAAGGCTTTTCCAGAGGGCTTTCCTACCCACCAACACCCCCCTCCCCCCTTACAACAACAACAACAAAGTAGTTTATAGGTTTACTCCCCGAGTAAACGAAAAAACAATGGGAAATTAGTGTTGAAAAATTTACTGGCGAATAATATAACACCGGAAGAAAGACTAAAGTCATTCAAGGAGAAACTGAAGGAAATGCATAATCAATCTTCTTCTTCCTAGCTTAAACCCATTTTTATATGGGGTCGCCATTACGAATGAGTCGTCTCCATCGATTTCTGTCTTGTGCCTCGTTCTCATTTATACCTTTCAATTCCATATCTTCCCTTACACAATCACGCCATCTCTTTCTTGGTCTTCCCTTCTTCCTTCTACCCTGCACTTCCATTTCCATCGTATGTCTTCCAACATGACGTTCCTCCCTTCGTAACAGGTGTCCATACCATCGAAGCCTTCCTTCCTGTATTTTCTTCGATATTTCAGCTACCTTTGTTGATCCTCTTATATACTCATTTCTAATCCTATCTTCCCTAGTTACTCCCGACATCCATCTCAACATTCTCATTTCTGCTACATCCATCTTCTTCTCCTCTGTTTTCCTCATACTTGCCGTTTCTGTTCCATATAACATTGCTGGTCTGACCACCGTCCTATGGAACTTTCCTTTCAATTTCAGAGGGACCTTCTTGTCACAGAGGACCCCTGATGCAGACCTCCAGTTATTCCATCCTGCCTGAATTCGGTGTCTCACCTCTTGGTCCATGCTTCCACTATCCTCCAGTACTTGAACTTCTGTACTTTCTTTATTTCTTCCCCACCCAATCTTATGCTACTTCCACCGTCCTCAGTAATACTAGAACACATATATTCTGTTTTTGATCTGCTTATTCTCATTCCTCTCTCCTCAAGTGCTGCTCTCCACCTCTCCAACCTCCCCTCCAACTCCTCCTTCCCCTCTGAACACAACACAATGTCATCCGCGTATAATATGCACCATGGCACTGCTTCTCTAACATCCCTGGTCATTACATCCATCACGATGTTGAAGATGAATGGGCTAAGTGCTGACCCCTGGTGTAATCCAACTCCTATCTCAAATCCATCCGTCTCACCAACACTACTCCTCACTCTAGTATACACATTCCTGTACATCTCCTGAATAATTCTGACATACTTTTCCGGCACCATCTTTTCCCTCCCTCAAACATTCTCCATATTTCTTGCCTTGGCACTCTGTTCATAGGGCCTTTTCAAGGTCTATGAATACCAGATGCAGGTCTCGTTGTTTTTCTCTGAATTTCTCCATTAGCTGCCTTAAGCAAAATATTCCATCCGTTGTCCCGCTTCCCTTCATAAATCCTAACTGTTCCTTCCCTATTCTAACTTCCTCTCTCAGCCTGCTATCTATGATTCTTTCCAAAATCTTCAACGTGTGAGACATAATCAATACCATAACCTAAAAACGAAGTTAAAATCCGAATATAGGCGAGTTCATTAGAGACATATTCCTTCAGATATCTGTGGACGGTAATATATAAATAATATATATATATATATATATATATATATATATATATATATATATATATATATATATATATTATATATATTTCTCATTAGCACAGTCAAGAAAAACCATTAAAAGCAACCACAAAAGGGGAGCAGCTTATCAATAAAAATAATATACGCATATAATAATGAATAAAAAGGAGAAATGCTAGATCTCAACCTGCGCGCAAGGCGTATTCCCACATTACCAAAGCGCAGTAATAAATGCATAAATTTATATATTTATCTTAAATTATCTATCCCCACAAAATGCTTTCTCGACTTCTGCATAATGCTTATGCACCCACTATAAAGTAAAACATCTAACAATGACTATCTTTAGTCCACCTTTAACCACTAAAATAAAAGATTATTACTTTGAACAGCTTTCACAATAAAAAATTGTTTGTCGAAAAAGCTCACTTAAATTTTAACTGTATTATTAGCTAATGAGATAAGCATAAAATTTATTGTATAACAAGCTCATAAGCAGGAACTTAGCGGATAATATACAAACATACCTTTTAAAACTTTCTATATCAATATTAACTTACCAATAATTATATCTCTCTTAAAGTTAGTTGCCATTATGAACCACTGATTCAATGGCATAGCTGGTCCTAGGGCTCTCTAATAAATAAAATAATTATTATCAAAAAATTAAAAACACTCGTTAATCTTATTTCTCATGATATCTAATATCGTTTGTCCTTTTTATATTTTAATTTATTCGAAAAAGAAAAAAAGGATTATTTCTTATACACGATTATATCTACGAGATAAATAAATATTATCAAAGTAATTTCACAGCATTTACCCATAAAATTTGCTATTAATTACTTGGCAATGGAAAATTTTTATTTTCCGTCTATATCTACTGGCAAACGCAGTGGCTTCAGATTTCTCACACCTTCTCATTTGGGCACGCAATTAAAACGTGAAATAAGGTAATTATATCGCATAGTGAACGCATAGGCTTTTTCTAAAACAATCGCACGCAATTTAACGAGGAAGATTAAGGCTTTGGAGAGAGAGAAAAATATGCAAAATTTAAACGTTGTAAAAACACAATTCCGACGTAATGGGAGAGACTGACAGACACGCGCGAACAAACAAACAGCCGAAAAGAGCGAAAGACTGAAATGAATAAAAATAGGAGATAGCAATTACAAACGAGGTTGTTATCACTGGCGCCTGTTTATTATCTCCTGTTAAGTCCAACATCTTCAGTATTCATACTGATGAGATCAATTAATGAATGAATCATTAAAAACAATTTGAAGTAAATGACTGGGATGTTAATCCAAAGCAGCTGTACTTGCTTTTATTACCGCGGCTTGTATACTCACATCAAAACCATTCTATGATGTTCAAAATAATATCTTCACTTCTCCATTCATTCTATTCCTTTTACTGAATGAAAGCTTCGGACTCCAAAAGGAAATTTAATAAAGAAAATATCCTTCGGAGTTGTGATTCGAAATTGCACTAGTCAGAAGACGGGGGTTAGTGCTTAACCCAGCAAAAGAACACGCAAATCAACAGCTAATTGGCCATAAGAGTTAAGGTAAAAAGTCTCGCACTGCTTGGAGGTTTAACGAAGTAACCTGTATCATCAATCCACGTGGAAATATAGTTCCTCAAATTTCCTTTCAGATTTCACACATATATTATACATATAAATATATAATATATAATACATAATATATATATATATATATATATATATATATATATATATATATATATATATACATATAAATTTATATATAACATTTAATATACAGTATATAAGATAATGAGTTTTATATTAATGACATGCCACAATGAAACCTTTAGAAATATCAGCGAAATCGATAACAGAGAAACATGCTAAATATACAATCACATGTATGTATGTGTGTGTGTATGTAAAACAGTAAATAAATTTATGAAAAACGGCTGAAAAGATACACTGAAAGGCTGAAAGAGCGGATATGAGATAAGAAAATGAAATAATAACAAACTAAAAATAATAGACAATGAGATAGATATTAGGAAAAGGGTTAAATAATATCTGATAATCAACGAAATCAAATCAAAACCTATCAAGTTAACCAAGTCGAGAACTACACACTTCACCTGGCCGGTGAAGTTAAAAAAGAAAACAGTTGCAAAAATAAAGGGGAAAATGTTAACAAGTCCATGTAACTGGATTGTTGACAGCTAGGTCTATAGAATGACCGGAGAAAGTCTCTCTCTCTCTCTCTCTCTCTCTCTCTCTCTCTCTCTCTCTCTCTCTCTCTCTCTCTTTGTGTATGAAGTAGTGATTAAAACCACTAGCAATCACAAATATTTTCTAAAGAGTTGCAAGAGATAAATCCGTTATCCTGAATAATTATCCAAAGATTTCGTTCCATTATATATAACCTTCTGTAACCTAAATCTTCGATAACCTAGAAAAACAAATCCATGAAACAATTCACATGACATTTTAACGACGTATTATCAGATGTCTACAAAGCTTTAAAAAAATTGTCACACAAAAACCCTTTTAAATTGCCATTATTAAGTGAAAAAGCCCCATCATTCGGTAAGATATTAAATACTCACGTAAAAGATTACACCATATTTCATTTAAAATTTTCTTGTTTCGTTTCCTGAAACTAACTGAAAAATCTTTTAAAAGGACATTTTCCGACAAACAAGTCCTCAACGTTTCATTATTTTCCTGGTCAAAATAGCACTAAAATTATTACGAAAAATTCAGGACAAAAAATCTTTTAAACGTTCAGAAAGTTCTTATAATTTTTTCCAATGAATCCAAGAAAAAGTTTACATTTAATCTTAAACATAAACCTTTGACTTCTAAAGTACTGTTACCGAATATTTTTTTTAACAGAAAAACCTAGAAATAGAAGTTTTTATAACTTCTCGTTAAGACCAATGAAAATAAACTTGTAACAAACGACCCGAAGATTCTGAATATCCCGGAACGTTGCGGTTCGATGGCAAAATCTTTTCTTATCTCTCAATCACTTTCAGCGTACAATTTCCGCAAAAAGGTTTCCAAACTTACATTCGAACAAAACAAACTTAAGCTGTGCAATTCTTACACAATTCCTAATTTTAAAAAAATGATTACCTGACAATTGCATAAAATCCTATAAAACTCTCCCAGAATTTAATCATCACTATCCCACACATGACTACAATTACCAATAGTAAATTTCTACAGGTCAGTAACACCAATCGATCTTCGACCAAAATCTAACTCTTCCTTTCTTTTGATGAGTACGTCTAATTAACCATCTTAATAAAGGTGGTGCTATGACTTAATACATTTCTAATAGGCCGTTGGAAAAGAATAAGCACCTGGCTTCGGTAAATAATAACAATAATAATAGGAGATCTAAATGTTAGTATCACTTTTTCTATGAAGGATGGTCGCATTGTTCTTATCTCTGATAGTTGGTATCTATAGTATATTTTTAACGCCCTTGTCATTTACATATATAATATAATATATACATATATACATACTATATATATATATATACAGAGAGAGAGAGAGAGAGAGAGAGAGAGAGAGAGAGAGAGAGATTAATTTTTTTTCTGTATCCTGCTACATTATTAAAATGAACTGAATCAACTCATAAGGAAATTAGAAAAGAAAACTATTTAGAATTCATTTAACCTTGCAGGCAAAAGGGCGCCGTGTCAAACACGAATCAAAATGATACGACATTCTACAGCTCTTTCTTCTGTCACCAGTGATTCGCTACACTCTTCGGAAATAAACGACCGAGACGGCCCTTTGCCGTCAACCCTATCAGGTCGACATTTACTGCCGTTTCTGTCTCTATTCCATTTTCTTTCCCTGTCATCACTGTTGCGCTCTGCGCGCTTGCGCAAAACTATTCTTGGTTCATCTGATCAAAACTGAGACATTGAACAGGGTATGACATGTTTGTACTTACAAATTATAATAATAATAATATATATATATATATATATATATATATATATATATATATATGTGTGTGTGTGTGTGTGTGTGGTGTGTGTCGTGTGTGTGTGTGTGTGTGTGTGTGTGTGGCTGGTGTGTGTGGTGTGTGTGTGGAGCTAAGGTTATCTTAAAAAAGGTGATGTTACATTTACAAATGCTCGGTGGATTACTAGTAAAAATGGTATGATTAAACTTCCAAAGTCAACAGGTCAATAAGTGACATAGTTTAAATAAAATTTCTGCCTCTCATACGTTCCACCACAAAAGAAATTACCTCTGATTATCCCCCGCAAATAACTGATTTTGCCATTTTAAAAGCGTTTCTCTTATTCTGGCGGGGCTTAAACACTGAATTGTTTATTAAGCTAAGAACGCACTTGGTTTTAAAGCCCTTTAGGGAACGACGAGACCTATTATCGCCCAAATTTTTTTTAGAAATAAACAAATCAACTGAGTTATCTGGAATTTTGCTATGCAAATCGAAAATTGAAGACAAATTATGTAGAAAAAAAACTTAAGCTTCGAAGACAATGGGAGCAGCGAGTTTCAAATTCCGAAGCTAAATAAGATCTTGAAGGTGCTCGGTGCTGGTTTGCATCATCCTGTCAGGTTTTGCTTCGCATAATACTTTCAATCCAGTTACTCTTCTTTTAAATTAGAAAAGGTAACTTATTTAAGATTTTAAGACTGAACGCTAACGAAAAATGCAACTGTATATTTGACCTTTTCCAGAGTTATGACTAAAGGATATTGTGTTTAATTGTGTTCTATGAGATAAAAAGAAATTTATCTGGTTATCAAGTTGTGCACCATGAATTTTGGAGAGAGAAATTATCCATTATATCCTTCATTATGTTCATATAATATATTATATATTATATATAATCATATACTAGTATAATTATATATATACTATATATATATATAATTTAATATATAGATAATATATAGATGTATATAATAGATGTGTATAATATATATATATATATATTATATATAAATATATATTATATATTATATATAGCATATATATAGATGTGTATGTATATCTTATATATATATATATATATATATATATATATAATATATTATACATATAAATACACAGCATTAGCGTAATGGGTATAAAATTATAAGAAAATACTTTTATTTGTAATAAGTATATAAAATAACGTTATATATAAAATGTTTATATATGCAACTTTCTGAGGACATACA
>NC_061087.1:12616934-12644434 GCF_015104395.2 Macrobrachium nipponense
TCTCTTCTTATTTGAGAGAGAGAGAGAGAGAGAGAGAGAGAGAGAGAGAGAGAGAGAGAGAGAGAGAGAGAGAGAGCTACCACGCAACCCCGAGCTTCATTTCTGACAACGTTAATTTTGTTAACTGTTGATAACTTTCAAGTATTTAACTCCCAATTAATTTCAAACAGCAACCAAGTACACCGCCTCGCGCCAATGTATGCTTCGATACTTAGTGCTAAATTAGACTAATCCTTTCTGGCGCAGTTAAACAAGGTTGTAAACATCGGCGTAAATAAGAGTTAAAGCAAACTGAATGATAATAGGGAAAGACAATTCAACATTCGAAAATCCGGTTTTGAAGCCACGAAGCCTTTCTCTGCCTCCTCCTCCACCCCCCCACCCCCACTTCTTCTTCTTCCTCGTTTTTTTTCTTTAACTTGTGTTTCAACCTGAGTTAAACTTTCAAAAACCGAGGTACATTATGCAAATGCCAATTGTCGGCATGGAGCTATATGACAGAGAGAGAGAGAGAGAGAGAGAGAGAGAGAGAGAGAGAGAGAGAGAATATCAACCGCACTCACAAATGTGCATAGTGGGGCTTGGCTTGCCACAGACTATCTACGGAATGGGAATAGCTTTCTCTGTAATCTCGGACTACCACCTCAGTCTGCGGATTATGACATACAGTATGTGGACCGGCCTGAACAACATTCCAGTTAGGGTTTTAATGGATCCAAGTAATGGTTTCTTATAGATCTGCGAAATAACTTAAATAACTTGATCATTTCATCTTTCATTTCACAGATGCAGATTGGACCTCAAGTGTCGAAAATCTGTTTTTTTTTTTTTTTTTAATCATAAGTTTTTCAAAGCTCCAAAACGATATAGCTCCAAAGCTATGTTGTTCAAAATAGGATAAAAAAAATTCGTTCCTGGCATTTTGTAGGATTGTGTATGTATCTAGGGGGCGTGTGTTTATACATACATACATACATATATACATACATATGTGTGTATATAAAATAACACACATATATATATGTACGATTTTTTGTCTTTTATAAACATGTGCTTTATATCACAAACATTAAGACAAATGTTGTTTAATACCAAAACCATTGTACCTTAGTACCTTGAGGTAACTTTCAACTGATATGCGCTTCTGCTCCGACCAAGATTCGAACCATGGCCTGGCTTAGATACAACAACAGACAGTGACTTAGACCACCATGCTATCTTGATACTTGTTTTCATTTCTGACATCCAACTGAAACAATGTGACTGCCGATGACCTTGAATGAATAACCTCGTCCTCCTTTCAAGAAATGTTTTCTAAATGAGAATTCCACAACCCTCAACAAAGCACTCTTCTGCCTTGCAACACTATTCATGTGTATCCAAAGCCACTGGCAAATCCTAGGGGCAACAATACCCAGGTAGTAACGGTCATTAGTGCAGCGGTAGATAACACTCATATTCTGACCCATCATTAACATATGAAAACTGTTTAATTCTTTCAGCACGGCATATACACATACACAAACTCATTATTTAAGCATTCTTACATATGAATGCACAGCCCGTTACGAACGTAGCACCACTGCAAAAATAAAAAATAAAAATATCGGCAGCAGAGCAATATATGACAGATAAAAGGCAGAAGAAGAGAGACCACCAATTTATAAAAGTCTTAAGACTTACTTTTCACGTCATCAATCGTGTTTTTATATAACGAGGTAGAGGCTATAACTTGTTTGCAGGCCAATTCTGTAAATCACTGAAGAGGTCAAACGCGTTCCACTCCAGTTACCAGGCTAAACACACAAGCCATCATAAAAATCATTAGTCCGCATGTTAAAATTCATCTTGGACGGACTGGCTGCCGGCTGCTGGCATTCTGTACTCTCTCAGTCAACATCAGAAGCAGCCATCGGACAATAACATTTCATTGTGTTCGTCATGAAAAGGAGAACGTCATCGTTCAGTAAAAGACCACACACCTGAAGCAGGTCATTGAGCGCAGAAACGGAAACTGGCAGTCGAAAGGGTTTAAAGGTGTAAAGTAAACGGAGGAAAACTTCGCAGTTGCACTATGAAACAACTGTTAGGGGATGAAAGAGAATATGAACAGAGGCACAGTAAAAGGAATGAAAGGGGGTTGCCGCTAGGGGCCGAAGGGACGCTGCAAAGAACCTCAAGTAATGCACCGCAAGAGGTCACCGAGGGCACTAACCCCCCCTATCAAGTTGTTCCATATGGTTAGGGGTTTACCCTCTGAATAATCATAATAAATTAAATAATCTATTAAAGCCAAGAAAATATTAATGATCCAACTATCCCATGAGAGCCTTACTAATCCCTAGGAGTGTATACTACATTTCTAATAAAAAAAAGTATAAGAAAAACACTTATATTGGGTTTCTGGTTTATTTTCACTTATTCTTAGACTAGAACTAAAACCAGTTCCTTAATAAAAAGTTACAGGAGTAGGAGGGTTCCAAAAACATCACTGATAATTTGATGAAACGCGAAACAAGCGGAATCGGACTCAATCACACACTGCATCACTCGATGGTGGTAATTTCTAAGTACTCGTATATCTCTGAATTACGTAGGTCACATTACAAAAAGCCATGACCTAGTTACTCATTAAAATCAACACTTCAGAGAGAGAGAGAGAGAGAGAGAGAGAGAGAGAGAGAGAGAGAGGAGAGAGAGAGAGAGGGGGGGGGGGGGTCTGGACGCAGTATTTTAATAATGCAGTGCCAGTGATAAAAGCTGATAATCATAGGAAGTCATCGCGTACTTAGCTACTCGGCATGACAGTAATTCCAGTCCATTACTTCTAGATAAAGCGGCAAATCACAAAGTTAATCCAAGATAGCCTCGCAAATAACGATAATTGCCGTCATGCCTCGGAGAAAGGAATTTCAGGATGAGAAAGTGCGCGAAAAGTCATAGATATAAATTTGAGAATTATCATCATAAAACTGAGGGTGCATACATCATGAATGAGAGAGAGAGAGAGGTGGGGGGGACAGGATTTAAAATGACCATGAGTAACATGGACTTGGCATCACATCGGCGGCCTAGATGTTGAATCTTTTTTTTTTAATAAATATTCATTTTTTACAAGAACCTTCGGGGATTCTAAGTGCGTCATCCTTCAAGCAATTTCTTTCCTAAACCGCCTCCATCCTTCTTATTACGCGCCATTAAATCACCATTGCGATCCCGCGATTATTAGATTTGGTGCCAATGACTTGAGAATTCTGCTGGGGGGCTTCCGTGTAACGACCACCTAATTCAAGGTAATTACAGAGAACGGGGGTTTCATGCACGGCCTTACATTGGCCCCTTTTTATTGCATAACACTTGCCCGAACTAAATCTGTTGATTTCGCCAGCGGGAATACTTAGAGCAGTATGGAGTCAATTGAATATATTTCCATTAATGAAGGTCTACACGATCGTTTCAAAAACGTTTCTTACATGGCCTCGGCACATTCATTTGTCTCGTTGGCCCTACTAAGCTTTCACATATGATTTTCTCTGTTTCTCTTCATATTCCTAATATTCTTAAGAGTTTCATTCTTTCCGTTCAGACTTACTGCTGTAAAATCATCGAACATCTTATCAATGCATCTTCACAAATGGCGAAGCAAAAGTCATCTTAATACAATGCCAATGAGAGTCATTATCATACTGTAATAAATTTAACTTTTGACCACTTTTCATGCACCAGTGAAGATATGGTCAACCGTATTTCATTAAGATAACGATCTTCGACCGACACTATCACCACTACAGAGGTCACTGACGCTGAGAGAAAATAAGTATTACAGGAATATATAAAAGCAATAATAACCTAGCTACTGAATTATAATTACATAGCCAGTATGCTGAAATGGATGTATATTAAGAATAATATTTATTTCACTTAACCAAACATCTACAAAAAACATAAAACAAAAAACTAATTCACAATCACTAAAAATTTCATGACATTTTCTTTAATTAAAAAAAATTCAGGCAAACTAATCTAATGCAGATACTGACAGGGTTACATTTTGAATACAGCTGGCAACTGTCAATCCTTTTCATGGCAGCAATCTGCAGTGCATACTCGTAACTGAGTTTTACTTCACTCAACTGAATTTTGAAATCATACTTCACCGCCTATATATATTGAAATTTATTCTGTGTATTATCCTTTTCATCTGAATCCTTCCTTATTTCTCTTCACTTCACTTTTTTCCATATAATGCTCATTTTATTTCTGTTACACGGGCTGCTATATATAGGCAGCTGACCTTTCTTGGCATAAAAATGTCCGGACACCATGAAGACAAAAATTAACTAAGGGTTAAATATTTGTTTTAAGCAAAAGGTTCGCAGAGTAATCTACTAAACAATGCCAGTCAGAATATTGTCAGTTAAAAGAAAAATGTAGAGAAAAAAATTAATAACTATCTTGACCGTAACTTTTCATCTAGACCCTTATAAAGCATTCCCATGTAAAGTTCTAAAAGTATTTATTATTTCAAAATCATAAAAGTATTCGATTGTTTTAAATTTCTCAAACTATTCCAATGTTGTAAAGTTCTAAAAGGATTCCCATTTTTTTAAAGTTCTAAACGGATTCCCATGTTTGTAAAGTTCTAAGAGTATTCCCATGTTGTAAAGTTCTAAAATAGTAATTTTCCTAACGTAATGTAACATTATATCTCTGATTATGTCATGAAGCTACTATTCAGAAATATCATAATAAAGATCTTTGTATTGCAAAGATAAAATTCGGCAAGTCACTAATTACGGACTCGGTCAAGCTTTAAAGACGTTATTCGGTGTGAAATTGTTTTAGATTTTGACCGCTATGAACTACATCTTTCACAGATGCGTTCTCTACGATGATTACGGTATTGCCGTTCAATCAGACAAAATTTTACTCAGAATCACCGCATAATAATCTCTGCTATACCACTGGTGTATTGATTCACGCAGACTGGCGGTCAGCAACACCACATACATTTAGTGTTTTTCATAGTATCATATAAAAAAACATTAACTGAACGCATGAGTTACAGAAACCTTGCTGCTTACAACGTTCTAACATATTTTCAGTTCTGGTGCTCCAGGCTCCAATGCAAACACCATACAAATCACCGTAGTTTCCCACCCCTCTCTATTCTAAACAAACTCTCCGTCAATCTTGTATTATCATTATGTCATAAAACTATCCTCCCCATAATTATCTTATAACTTGGAATGTATGGCCAGACCTTACGGCCATATTCATAAATATGTAGTTCATTTCTTTTACTTTGGCTATGAAGGTTTTTCCAGAACTTGGCGTTCCATATAGTCAAAGTTGAATGTACAAGACGGCAATTATCAAGGCTCTGAGCTATTGTACAGTCGTTATCAGTGCATTACCACTTGGCCTGACCAGAAGCCAAATCCTTCGGTATTTTTTGCTAACTTTCTTACCTTCAAGAAATGGTAAGTTGAGGATGAGGTTTAGAAAAAATTGATACAGTAACGTATAAAGTATTCAAGGGTGTAAACATATTATACATACATACATTGTACATACATATATAAACACACATATATATATTATATATAATGTATACATAATGAATGTATATATAACATACATACATTATGTATACATTATATACATATATAAAACTACCATTAATATCTCGTAACTGCAAAAAAGTTTCTTCAGTTTCTTCTCCAGTTTCTCGCCAAAGGAATAACAAAAGAAAAAGATAATTACCAGAGAAAGGTTGCAAACGTGCATTTTGAGTAATGAGAAAATAACGACGTTTTACAAGACGTTATAAAAAAAAACGTTTTACGGGATGTTATCCATCATTTTGCAACTTGTTCTTAAGCTGTCAACGGGCCTTCCTACTCATGTTGAACCATAGATGCGAGAGTACGGCCTGCAACTCTTTCCAGGTCCGTAAAAAGAAAAAAAAAAAAAAAAAAAAAAGGAGAGAGAGAGAGAGAGAGAGAGAGAGAAAAAGAGAGCTGCCTTATTTGCATGGATCTCACAAAGCCTTCGTCTTGAGGGTAGAGCCTAGCCGGTAGCTCCGACGTCCAACAGCACAACAAACATAAAAGAAGAGGAGAAAAAGGCCCAGCGGAGGGTTCCTGTGGAGTCAAAGATTTTGCCTGAATTGTTGGAAGACGTCAGCAAGGGTTCATAGGATCTTGGTGTAAATACCTGTAATACAATAACTACATGCTTCTTTAAATGGGATGCGGTCTTTAACACACGAACTCACATACACACGCACGCACACACACACACACACACACACACACACACACACACACACACAGAGAGAGAGAGAGAGAGAGAATTACTGATGAATTCTCCATCGCAAGGTTATCATAAAACATGTTGAACCCTAAGAATATCAATTACAAAGTAACATTTATAATCCACAAAAAAATAAGGAAAATCCTGACACCGGGTGAGAAAACGTACTGATAGTTTAGTTATAAAAGGAAAAAAAATCATGGAAAAAATATATATCCTCTCAGATGCACAAAATAGAGAAACAAACAATATCACATGAATTCGAGTAAAACAATATGTATGTACCTTTAAATGTGCATATCTAAAACGAAGCCCCAAAACATAATATCAATAATAAACGTTGTAATGAATTACCAAAAAAGATGAACATATACCAATCCATACAAATAAGACAAATTTCAACATTTCAGTCTCCCTTTGGCGTTTTACATGTTATTGCAATCCTTATTATTCTTCGCTAATTTTTGTCAATATAGTTGAGTCATGGGCGCTTAAAATAATAAAAAATAGATGGCAGCAGCAGTTTTAAGATCATTTTTTTCTTTATGATCACATGCATATACACTACAGCTGCTGCTTTTGCTAATGATTATGATGTTCAAAGAGAAATTGCGACTTTCAACTTTCTCTTTCTGAACTTGGAAATCAAAAGATGAAAAAATCTTAGTGTTTCTGAAAACTTCCAAAAAATAACTACTCAGTTTAGTTTACTTGACATAAATTATTTATAAAACACAGGAAGCGTAAGCAAACTGAACTGGAATCATGACATCATTCTTCGCAACAAGAAAGGAACTAAAATGCAAACAAAATATAAAGCGCATTCTTCGACCTTCATCGTCATCGATTTACGTAACAGGGAGCAGTAGCGAATTGAATTCGTATACATGAAGAAGTTTATTCGATCCCCCTAGTGCATAATATACTCGTAAAATAAAAATAAAATAAAAACAAAAACAAAAACGCAATGGAGAGTAATGAATTCAAACATTCGGTAGCATGTAGTTTTAAATTCCGATTGCCTGTCCTCTGAAAACACCCAAGCCAATAGTAAAATTGACAATTTTCAAGCACCAGAAAAATTCAAATTAAATTAAATAAGAAATAACAATCAGCAAGATGGAGTGCTTCCTGTGAACGTTGTCGAGACCTTTTGTACTTTGCATTCAGGTGCAAGATCGGACGAGAAGATAGACATGATGTTTTATTTATACGTCGGCGAGTTTGTCTTCATCGGCACTTTGCATTTCGCAAAATTTATAGAGCGTCGGGAACCATAAACATCCGCTATAGCCTCCTTCTCCTCGCTGATGCTGAAGATGCCAAGCAACAAGCGAAGGCCATCACTGACTAAACATGCACCTGCGGTTCCTCCATTTATCAAGACTCCCTTCCCCTAGACGCTACAGACTACACTTGAAAGAGAAGTCCCTGAATGGTAAATAGGCAGTATCACTCGGTGGGTGGACTGCGCAGGTGGCTGGCAACCCAAGAGATGTGTGCCTGTACTGCACAGACATGACCGCGAGTCCATGTTTGTACATGAGTTTACATAGCATAAAATTTTGTAGATGTAACAAATGTTTTAACATGTATAAACATACAGACATACATAAACACTCACAACACACACACACACACACACACACACACACACACACACACACATATATATATATATATATATATATATATATATATATATATATAATATATAATATATATAAGAGTGTGTGTACTGTAATATATAGATATATACACATATACATATATAATATATATGCGTATATAATACATATGTGTGCATGTTTATATATATATATATATATATATGTATATATATATATATATATAATATATAGAATATATATATGAATATATATATTATATATATATATATATATATATATATAATATATAAATATATACATATATATAAACCAATTTACTTCCAATTGCAATTTTAATCTTAGCTCTGGCTTGTATTACCTGGACCCTTGTACAATTTGTGACGAACCAACATTCAATTATATGTGTATATGCATACATATATATGTGCATATATAACGTATGAATATATAGATATAGTTCAACCAAAAGTACGAAGACTTGAATCTTCTCTCTCTCTCTCTCTCTCTCTCTCTCTCTCTCTCTCTCTCTCTCTCTCTCTCTCTCTCCTATACTTGTCTAATTCTCTACTATATATTGTCTGAGTTTGTTACTTTAAATCTATATCTTTTTTTCTCCTGTTCAAAATATCCCTCACCCTCTTTAGACAAAGGCAGTAACAACAACGACAACAACAATCTCAACATCTTAAAGGGCAGGTGACATCACAGGTTACCGACTCAAGTTTGACTCAGTGAACTTGCGCCATTAATTTTTTTCCTGGAAATTTCAAGCAGATCAGAATGGCAAAAGAATAGACAGCTGCAGCAAAAGGAACGCTATAATCTGTCTTACTGTACAAAGATCTCAATAATCTGTTGGTGAATAATTTCTTGAGGCCTCACACAAGTTTAGAAAAATTTCCCTATCAATCCAAATATAATGAGCGTAGTTCTGTGACATAATGAATGTGTAAATTGATAAGAATAATATTCTAATATTAGGAGAATCATTTCTTGCTTAATATAAGATAAATGAGATAAGGAAGGCTTGAACTTATGTGATCTAGTAGAAATGACATTCCTTCCTTGCTCTAGTGTGTCAAATTCCTCACCAGCTAATTCTTTAATCTCATCATTTTGTCACAACGGCGATGCGCGATGTCCTGCTTCCACAAAAGGATCTCTCTCTCTCTCTCTCTCTCTCTCTCTCTCTCTCTCTCTCTCTCTCTCTCTCTCTCTGACGAGGAATCACTGTAGTACTGATGAGTTTTACCTCTCCATATCAAGGAAATTATGATATTCAACTGGGGACGCTGCCATATTAGTGCTGTTCTCTATTTAGCAGATGAATTTTATTCCATTTCACCTTTTCTTCAGACAGGCAAAGGACTCCCGGCAATAAATTCTCCTCCCAGCTAAGAGTGCTAATGCAAAGGGACTTAGGATGGGATATTCTATTAGAAACACCTAACATATGGCTGTAAACAGCTTGGCGTTCCTCTCACGTCGGATGGCTTAGCGTGGCACTCGGATTCCTCCACGACAAAAACTGTTCTCTCGCAGAAAGCCCTTCTGTGTCGGGCGGTGCGTCGAGGAGGAGGAGGAGGAGGAGGAAGGGAGAGGGGGTGACAATGGTGAGGAGTTGGGGAGGCGGTGGTGGTGGTGGTGGTAGCAGCAGCAGTAGTAGATGAGGTACTAGAGCTGCTGATGGTGTTAAAGGTTTATCAGTGCAGTAGATTAAAGGAGGTCGTATTGGCACATTACTGCATTTTTCCCGGAGAAAATAGAAAGTGGGTATGGTCTACGGGGTGGGGATGGGAGTTATCAAAAGGTGAGGGATGAAGTTCTACAACCGACGGGAAAATAGGAAAAGACAAAATGGACGACTCGTGAGAGATACAGAAGGGAAATTCCAGGTGACTAAAAGAATTCGAAACAGTAAAAGAGACAGGTATGCAGTTGGAAGAAAAGGTTGGTACAGGGGACGAAATAAACATAAGAAATGTGAGAGAAGCGGATGGGAGAGCAAATGAAAGTAAAAAAAAAAATGATCAAATTTCATTCTAAAAGGAATAGCAACGTATTAGCATTAACTGTTACAACGAATTATAATTCTGCAGCAAAGATGAAGACGCCAGATTTCAGGACCAAAAACCGAAACCATCTGGGAAAACCGAGAGAACAGGAAGATGACATTTATATTGAGGAAAGTGGACAAGGAAAGCGGGGATGGTAAGAGCCCAGACGGTGCAGCCAATTCACACATTCCAGATTGATTTTTTGCTTTACTACTGAAGGAGACGTTCTCAAACACCTGTCGCGCGAAAATGCATTACTTCAAATTTATAACTTCTAAATTGTACCTTGCGCTCTTAAATACTTGCTCGGTGTGCCTGCATCCAGGGAACTTCGTTATTGGATATATATATATAAAAGTCTTGCCAACCCATAGCCACGACTATGAAAGTGTCCATATATCACGAACGTTATACGAATTATGAGCTGAGATTACGAAAATTGTTTTTAAACTTGACCTTCCAAACGTTGGTTACAAAAGAATAAGCCAATATGTGGAGCAGCTGCAGCCCGAACAAACACACACTCTTTCTCTCTCTACACCTACTTAACCAACTATCTATCTGTCTCTGCAACTAAAAAAAGCCGTGAGCCATGAATAAACCTCTTCCTCGGGAACGACCTGTTATCTGCAGATGAATTCCATCCCTTTAACCTTTCCCGTCTGGCACCGAGGAAAGGGACATCCATCTAGATAAAAGTCTAAATAAGAATGAAAGACATTCAAGTTTCTTCTTTTTCTTCTCCTTTACGTCCTTCTTCTTTCCCTTCCCACCACCTCCTCCTCCTTCTCCTCCTCGAATTTCCATAATGACTCGAGGGCCTTGTGAATGCGCTCCTGAAAACAAAGAACCTCAAGACACATCGCCTCGTCTTCCCCCTTGGTCATTATCCCCTGAGAATTAATTATGTCAGCGGAGGCCATAATTAAACGAGAGAAACCAGTAGCACAAACTTTGCTCTTAAAAGGTTTGTTGGTATCGCCTGCGGCCACGCACGGCCTCTCTCACATCTCTCTAAAAGGAGGCTGACGACACAAATAACAATGTAAAAAAAAGGAACGAATCAACCGCAAGACTACATGTATGATTATTTGTGTTCATCAATCAGGTTGCTTTGTGTGATACATATCGGTTACGATTCAGAGGAAAATAAATATTCAACTGCATTTATTTGCGCACTGTTAGATGATGTACTATTAAGAGCAAACTGCTGAATGGCAATTATTTAGCTCTTGATGCACGAAAGACGGGAATTTATTGCAAATCATCACCTTAGGTAACTTTTCTCTCATTATCTGCCTCTATCCAACAATCCAATTCTGAACTAGAACACTAAATATGAATGACAAAATAACAATACGTTATTGTTAAGATTACAACTTCTTTTTTTTTTACACTACATTATCTTGGAATCGCTGTCGAATTCCCACAGCTAATTTCAACGGAATCTCGTGTCTAACCGACATCATTTAAGAAGGGAAATATTGCCAAAATCAGTCTACCACAAACATACTTTATTAACTGATGAAATGAACACATACGTACTTGGGAAACATTACTCACTAGTGGGGAAGATGCTGTCAGCTTACTGCCATTACCAAAGTCTCATTGTACAACTACTTCCGTGTGATCAAATAATAACAAAAAAAGTGATTCAAGAACATTCAGAGAGAGAGAGAGAGAGAGAGAGAGAGAGAGAGAGAGAGAGAGAGAGAGAGAGAGAGAGAGAGAGAGAGAGAGAGAGAGAGCTAATCGACGTTTTTAGATAACTTTGAAAAGCAACTAAAGTCACCATTGTAAATCCAAAACATATATAAATAAAACTGGGAGATTTTTTTCAAACTGGTGCCTCCCAGACTGTTAAAACTGATGGTAAACTTTTGTGTATGAAAGGAAATATGAGGTCGTTATAATTTTTCCACCCCTTGTGGTGAAAAGGAAATAATTTTTTTGAATACAGATCAATTTTATTTGTTCTATTTATCAGTTAGTGATGAACAGCAAAAGTATTAACGTATGTTGAAAAAAAACCTTGTCATTAAAAATTAAACAAAGAACAATTTTATTTATAACGGCAGGTACGTATAAAATAGTGGTAAAAAGAAATTATATACTAACTTTTTGTAATATATTTACATGCACGTATGGGTATAAAAATTATTATAATTAATAATAAAACTATTACAATTATACGTGTGTGTGTGTGTGTAAAACCTTCCTCTGCAACATGAGTCACATAAACCGATTAACTAAAAAACAATGAGTTCCTAGAACTTCTGTGGAACTGAGAAATGTATGAAATGAAACTAATCCAATTCTCGCAAAATTCCTGGACGCTGGAAAAAAAAAATGTGGAACCCTTATCTGCCCAAGAAATCGGTTCGACTGACAACGATCCGAGACATCTTCAAGAAGATCGCTATCACCGACTGGAGGAGCGGTGGAACGATGTCTGCGACTTACCGCCATTTCGCACCTGACTTTTTTTTTTTTCACAGCTGACCTCAGTCGCCTTGCGTTTTCCTAAGAATGGACTCTCTCTCTCTCTCTCTCTCTCTCTCTCTCTCTCTCTCTCTCTCTCTCTCTCATTTTTGCATTATTAACACCCTCTCAAACCCCTGCAACAATATATTACTCGGCTTATAAATGAATGTTACATCACCATATTAAATGACTATATTCGGCAATTAATGCGCAAACACAAAAATGAGTAAATAAATAACTATAAGGAACCAAAAGGCGTGCAAGCACATAACACAACGATTAAAAGTTCTCAGAGCCTGACAATCAACGATGAAAAGATATTTCGCCACTACAACACCACCATCCTCGTCCTACCAGATGTCCGTTTCATAATATGCAACACTTTCTTTTCTGTCCGCAGAAAATATTCGCGCCCGTTCAGCCGTTCCACTTATATAGAAGAAACATCCCAAGCATTTAGTTGCCAGGTGCGGTTTTGTAAGTTGATTTTTCGGTGCCAGATTCGAAAAGACAACGGACGCGCTTTAATAATAATATTGGAGGTCTTGCTTCGTATGATATACAAACGGGGAAGTCACTTCACTTGGGGCTTTTTTTCGCCGTGACTGTCGGTATGTTGGTGCTGACAGTACATTAACCACTTCAGCCATGAATTATACTCCAATAGAAAAAAAAATCCTGTTACGTAAGCTTTCAAGCACTGACGTTTTTAATCAGAAAACTTTCACATTAATTCAGACTGGTTTGATGTCGATAAAAGAAGAAGAAAAAACAATCATAAAGGAATAAAGGTTTAGAAATATTACGAGAGAGAGAGAGAGCAGTCAAACATCTTCGGCAAGAGATGAAGAATCCCAAATCACGGAGAGGCAAAGACGATTAATTTCGAGAGGCAGAGGCAAACAAGCCACCGAGGAGATCGGGGCAATTGGCACACCATTAAAAACAAGCTTTCGTCCATTCCATTTTTAGCGTGATTTCTCGTCTTCCCTCATTCTTACCGTAAACTTTTCATTGATGATTAACCATAAATCAAGACTCTCGGCGTTAATAAAAAGAGATAAAAAGAGATAATGCAAAAGATAAGCTTTAGCGATGTGAAGAATGCAAGACAATGGACAATTTATGCACTCTCTCACTTGATAAAGCAATAAAAGTCTTCTACTATCATCGTCAATACTGGCCAATGAAGCGTAAATATTCAGGTACACGTTCATTTAGAAATTTATAAACAAATCAGACCAGATCTCATCATACGAGGTTAACTCAAACATCGGTGGTTGCCGACGGCGTGGAAAGGTTTCCTATAAACACTCTCTCTCTCTCTCTCTCTCTCTCTCTCTCTCTCTCTCTCTCTCTCTCTCTCTCTCTCTCATCAAAAATTAACGTACGATTAACTCATCATGAACTTTCATTTCCACTATAACTTACCAAATTTAAATGTAAAAAAATGGTCTATAATAATTTGTAACACAATAATTACAGCCTTATAATAAGCATCGTGGCATTCCCACATCTTAAAAGAATGTCTCCATTGAATAGTAGCTTCTACATCAAAGAAAATTTTTGTCAAGCGACGATGTGAACTTTACGGACATTCATACATGCAGCTGAAATGAAATAAAAAAAAAATTAATTATCTAGGCAAGTAACACACTTGAATGATTCCGTTAGGATTCTGAAAATGCATCAAGACTTTTCTTCTTCTTCTTCTTCTTCTTCAGTAGAAGAAACCTATTCACATGGTACAAGCACACAGGGGCCATTGACTTGAAATTCAAGCTTCCAAAAACTGTTGGTTTCAACCTCACACCGAAGACCCCACACTGCAGCAGTAACTGATCATGATACACAGCCACTAACTTTTCGTCGCCCCGGGAAAGGTGCGAACTCGCGACATCTGAGCGGCATGCCACGACACTAGCAACCATATCAGCGGACCATCTAAATATTCAACGTACTAAGGTAGATTACACACAAAAGTATCGAATTCAAAAGGAGACACTCTCAAAGCCCCTAAATAAGGATAGCAACATTCATCAATCTAAATGGTTCATGACAGACTCCTCTGACAATCACTCATTCAGATCTTCACAGACTCACAGTATCGATGTAATAGATGAATTCTTCTCTTTCTCCTAAAAGGCATACATGATTTTAAGGGACAAATTTACCTAACTGTCTGTCTCCCTCTTCCTCTCGATCCTCTTGGAGAGGGAGACTCGTGGTGCAGTGGTAATCATCACCCTTGCACCACAAACTAAGTGACCAGCATCCTATTCCCGAACCGGACTAGCAAGAACAATATGGGAGCGTTCCATAAAAATCTAATATACCTTTCAACCTGAACTGTGAAGTATGCATTTGGATGCCAGACGATCGTTGTGGGCCGCAGCTATGGTGGAGAGAGAGAGAGAGAGAGAGAGAGAGAGAGGAGGGCCTCATCCCAGTTTAAAAAAAACTAATAGTACGGAAGGCTAAGATTTTATCTCTTTCTGTCTTCTAGTTACCTAATTAAGAAGGTTTCCAAGGGGTTGCATTTTCAGATATCCCTTGGCTGAAAACTCTCTGTTCGCTATCGCAATAAACACTTTAGTAATAATATATATATATATATATACTATATATATATATATATATATATTATATATATAGTGAAAGATATTAATGTGCACCTACCTTACCAAACGGGATAGCCAAGCTGAACTACTTGCTAAAAACTTTCAACACATTTCATTTACCTGTAAAAGAAGAAAAAACAAGTTAACAAAACTACAACCATAATGATAATAACACTTACAACAAAATAGTAACTACTCCAGGCAAGAGCAATAAATTTTTGTGCTTAAGATTCTCACACTAAATTTGACAATTACAGTAACTTACAGTAAAGAAAACGTCTACATAAAATTGCAGGGTACTTATCAAAATAAATATTGATTAAATTAAAAAACCAAAAATACTATTCTACTTATCTGATATAACTTATCCTCCCCCCTCTCAAAAGTATTCGAACAATTTACTCAAAAATCCGCTCAAAGCTTTCTCATGATCTGGTCCCGTTCTCAAAGGCAAAGTCATCATGGTATCAAGACTGGATCCGATGCACAGCCAATCATGGCTGAGAGAAAGAGAGAGAGAGAGAGAGAGAGAGAGAGAGAGAGAGAGAGAGAGAGAGAGAGAGAGAGAGAGAGAGCATGTGCCTGTGTGCGTGTTCTTTGCAAGCCCACATTCACACAGTAGTTTCATTAATAGGAAAGTTGAGCCAACGCAATCTTCAAAGAATTTGGAAAAACTTGAATGTCCTAATTTCTGGTGAAATTAAATATGAGAAGGGGCAAAACGTTTGGCAACTCTGTAAATACATTTAGAAATGTAATAGCATATGTAAATCAATCATCAACTTGGAAACCAATCACACCCGAACTTGAACATATCAATACTCGCATTCAACCGCTTAAATGGTTATTCACAGCACACATGGGCTCCCGTCTCCGAAGCAAGCAAACAGCAATGAACACAACATCAAAGCGCAGTCAACACGTTTGTATTACTCCTGGTTAAAATTTCAATTTCCTTATGGCCTTGGGCATAACCATCACTTAGCAGTAAACATCATCCTCGAACACTCTTCCACCAGTGTAAAACCTTCACTCATCTCGTAACTGGGCGATTCGACGCCCAAAGGAAATTTTCACAGCTTTTAAAAGCCTTCTTAGCAATCTGTTTCTCTCTTTCTCCGTCACTCAATCAACTGAAACGTTTAAGTCCTGCAACGTCTGTCTCTTGAAGGGTTGTTCGTATTTGCAACATTGTATAAATTTGCACCTGTGATGACCTTCTTCTGCATGTGGTTTGTTTAACAGAAAATAAATGGTATAGAAGAAAATAAATTTCAGCATATCAACATGATGTCGAGTTTTTGACATATTGGCAATTAATCTAATCTCAAGAAACGTCAAGGCATTTACAATTCACAAAACTATCTTTTAAACAACTTTCGTGTTGGTCTAAAGGAGGTGGAAATATGATATGAGAGTCACAGCATATCCACGTCACAATATACCAAGGAGAAAGGGCTTTACGACTTTCTTATTTACACAATAGACACGCTTCCAAGTACTGATGACTCTCCTGAGAGAGAGAGAGAGAGAGAGAGAGAGAGCTCTGAAACTGCGTTTAACAATTTTAGATCCTTAATAGTCAGGAACTCAATCATTCATCCGGTTTGCTTTCTTTGATGAATTTTCGAAAACATACACACACACACACACACACACACACACACATATATATATATAATAATATATATATTATTATATATGATATATAGATATTTGTACAAATAGTTTCTATATATATATATATATATAATTTATATATATTTATATATCATCTATTTATTTTTATAATATTATATTATATATATAATATATATGTATATAATATATATATATATTATACGATCGAGCTACAAATGTCCTTTAATATCTAATTCGCTCTACCTCGGCATTAATATATTTTCATATATGTTAACCGAAGGGAAATTCTTTAGTCGATACGAAATTTGTCGGCTCACGGCCGCGAACCATCGAACCCAACAAATTCAGGAAGCACAGTGAAGATTTAAACCACACCACCACTTCACTGTGCGTCCTGAATTTGTTGGGTTCGATAGTTCGCGCCCGTGAGCCGACAAATCTCTTATCGACTAAAAAAAAACCCCTTTCGGTTAACATATATGAAATATATATTAATTCCAAGGTAGAGCGAGTTAGATGTTAAAGGACATTTGTAGCTCGATGTATGCATATGAATCATATATATAAATATATATATATATATATAATATCTATATATATATATATATATGATATATATATATATATATATATATGAGGGCCTCAGAACCACAGGTGGTAAACGCCACTTTTTAAAAAATGAGTAAATTGCCCTCAAAGTCTAGCATGCATTACTCTGCTTCTAAGAAAGATATTGATTTAAACTAAGTTTCATATGACAGCCCTACCCTTTATAATTTTTTTGTAAAAATTAAAAAAAAATTGTAGGGTGCGCTTGTGCGCTAGCATTCAAAATGTACGCCTAATCCCCCACATTTGTGTATATTTTATTCATAACCAGCACTTAAACCATAATCAAATGTGTAAAAGGATAATAAAGTGTTATTATATTCGTGTTATAACAGCAATAGATGTAATAATAATAATAATAATAATAGTAATATAGCAATAATAATAGCAATGATAATAATTATAATAATAATAATATTAAAAATATATATAAAAATAATATCAATAATAATGGTAATACAGTAATATTGGTTAATAATATTGATAATAATAATAATTATAATAAAATGTGTACTCACCATGAAAATACTTTCGTGGTATAACAATCATGGATGTTATACTAATAATAATAATAATAATAATACGAGAAATTTATAATAATATTATTAATGATAATAGCAAATAAAAATGATAATACGGTAATATTCGTATTGATGATGTTGACCATTATAACATTCCATCATCATAATGTTTAGCCATTAAAATAATCATCACCAATATCATAATAATAATCAAACGAAAAAATTATAGAAAAATAATACTACTACACTCACTACTACTTCTCTAAAAAAAAGCAAATATTTTAATCTGTTCTCACCATGAAAATACTGTACATCCGCTAAAGAACTTGAAAATAAGGGGAGGTGGGGAATGTAAACTGTGCGGTGATTGGCCGACACTTACGGCCGCCTTATGGGGAAAAATGCTGATTTGCTTAGAGCTGACTACCCGCTTAGTGACGCGCGCTCTCATTGGCTCACTCTTGAGCTGCGCACGTACTTCCTTGTGGTTCTAACTGAGCCCTTATGAGGCTGTAACCTCCGCGCGACACAACGTTCATTCATGTAGACAAAATCGATAATTCCTAGTGCTCAAGTAGGGATTTCGACCTTTTTGAAACTCCTGAATAGCATAGAAATGCAACAAATAGACAGAGGAAACGTGCCAAATCTACTGGTACGCCTAACTCAATATTGGTGGGGGTGGCGTTTACAACTCTGTGGTTCTGAGGCCCTCATATATATATATATATATATATATATATATATATATATATATATATATATATATTATACTACACGTACAAGAGGGCTAATGAATTGCTGGAAATCGAAAGGTTATACCTTTCTAGAGTCACCCGATCTAAATTTTAAAAAACCATAGGTACAAATTAATATCTATCAGTTTATCTATAAATCGATAGATACATGCATACATACACTTGCGCACACATTTACATACACATGTCTATATGTATATGTGTGTATATATAATGTATATATAATATATATATTTATATATACGTATGTGAGTGTATGTATGTATGAATGTATATGTATGTATGTATGTATATATTATGACATGTGTGTATGTGTGACAAACTACATGCTTTAAATAGATATTCTCACATGGATGTACAATGTTGCATAATGGATCAAAAGCCTCTTCAACGAAAATACGACTTGATGTTGTGAAACACTAAGACTTAAGACGTCTATATATATTTATATATATATACATATTTATATATACACATATATATACACATATATATGCATATATGTATATATATATAATATGTATATATATATAGAAAAGAGAGAGAGAGATAGAGATAGGAGAGAGAGAGAGAGAGAGAGAGAGAAGAGAGAGAGAGATGTATATATAATACATACGCGCATATACATATAAATTCTGTTTTTCTGGAAGTTTAATCTAATAAAATTATAGAGGTGTTCTTCTAATGAAGGCATCCTTATTCGGCATTTAGCTCTCATATTTTCCAAGGACTTCAATTGCGACTATCTCCCTATTGATCCAGATAATCAGCAATTTCGCTAATTACAGACTGGTTTCTTATTAGCTAAAATGAGGGAGATTTTCGGCGGGAATCGAAAATAATTTTGGACTTATTTTCTGAAAGTGTTAATAGAGTCATTTGTTGGCAATAACTTTTTTTTGGGGGGCAGGCTAGAGTTCTGAGGGAAAGAGAATGACTTTCATGCAATAATGAACACTTAGGGAGCATTATATCATCTATCTGTCTACCGATATATAGAATCGACTGGTCATTTCTTACCAGATACTTAAGTAATTGTAATAATCACAATGCCCTCAGAACTTCTCGAATTCTTCACGCTTTTTGGATACGTCTGTAACTACACACACAACACCTGTGTGTGTGTGTGTGTGTGTGTGTGTGTGTGTGTGTGTGTATGTATGAATGTACTGTCTGTATGTAGTATATGTATATATTATATATATATATATATATATATATATATATATATATATATATATATATATATATGCGTTTGTTTGTGTGTGTGAAATATATATTGCATTATACGACTTTTTCTCTTAAAGTAGGTCACTCCAGAAGAAGCTAGCATTCCCATTTTCAACAACTCTTTTGGGATGAGGTGGCTGTCCCCAGACTCTTCTTAACCCTTCTAGAATGAGATCCAACACGGTTGCCCACCCATCAGGTACATAATCCTTTGCTTAGGTCAACAAAGGATTCGACCCCGACATCGAGGACAAATGTAACACATTATACATACACATATATATACATTTTAGAGGTCAAGGGTTAGGATTTAATAATCAGAATGTTAGCATCTTGAGGACCCGCCCTATTTAAAGGAAGAGATGTATACTCTACATTCTTACGTATATGCAGAACACCGAAAGGGAGTACTAAGTGACACTTTCAAAATTTAGCTTCCATACGGCTATCAAAGACGGATATTGAGAATAGCCGAAGTCAGTTGATATTATAAGAACTTACAGATGTGCACATTGAAACACTCAGGCGGGGAGGTTTTTTAATCAAGAGAAATTAAGACAGGGAATGAACAGATGGAGAGATATAAGGATTGACGATGCAGCATTTAGGAAAGACAAATGTCCAGCTGTCCAGTGAAGCACTCTGTAAGCATACTAAATAAGGGAATGCCTCAAATTCTTAGGTGTTTACTTAACGTTTCTTTATATATTAAGCACAATGAATGTCTGCAAAAAACCTACTACTGACCAAAGCCTGCGTAAGGAAAATATAAGTGTTTCTTGCTCGGTTGATGACAGAAAAGTAGGAAGTTTCAGAAAATAATTAAGCAAAGAAAAGTAAAATCATCTTTGTTTGTAAGTGCACAAGAAACTTTCAGATGATATTAAAAGAAATCGGTGAATTCGGTATTCAACTGAAAGAATTAGTCTTTTCAGAAGAAATGTAATAATTTAGGAAATTCTTGTTCTCAATCTTACGCGGTATTCCACCAAATTAATCGATTCCGCATTAGAATCCTTGATCTCAAATGCCATAGAGAGAGAGAGAGAGAGAGAGAGAGAGAGAGAGAGAGAAGGGACGGGTTTCATGTAACCACCCTTTGCCTGAGAGAGAGAGAGAGAGAGAGAGAGAGAGAGGAGAGAGAGAGAGAGAGAGAGAGAGCTTTATTACCTTAGGCTTCTGTTAATAACGACGAAGATATGCTGAACGTGTGCCTATATGGAGCCCTTTACAGAAGTTTATTATGCACCTCCCTGAAGTACTCGGCGGCGCAAGGCCACTATATTTTCTTAACGACAGACATCTATAGCTCTTACCTAATTAGCGCTAGGTTCCTATGCCCGGTGTGGCCACTGCCCACCCTTCACATGCCCTACCTTTGAACATTTGTCTTACTTCTTCTCCCTGACTGCTTGGCGTTTCTGCAACCAGGTGCAGTAAAAGTGAAAGAAAAAAAATTCTCTCTCTCTCTCTCTTCTCTCTCTCTCTCTCTCTCTCTCTCTCTCTCTCTCTGCCAGGGAACGTTAACTAAATGAATTCATTCATGATAAACTTTACCAGCTTGTTATGGCTCCAAGATATTCTGAAAGTAAATTATTATACCTTAAATAAGAATTAATTTTGAAATACACCTGGACACAACTCCCAGGTCAGATAAAGAACGTGGTGCAAGAATAATTAGACAAGATAAATCTGCTTGTGATAAAATTAGTGGCTGTCAGTTCAGCAGATTAAAGAATTAGCTCAGTTAAGAAATAAGAGATTCAAAATAAGAATATATACCATTTGGTTTCTGGGTAATGTTTCTTCTTTTCTATAAAAAAATAAAAACTTTCTTTTCATAATGATATACAGCATATGACTGATGTCTCATCTGTTATTCCCTGCACACATGAAAATGAGGGCAAAAATTCAGTTAAACTCTTAAAGGAGCAAATATTCTTAAGAGGCAAAGCACGCTTGGAAACAAAGGCATTCTTAAAAGCAAAAGCATTCTTGGATGCTACGTACCAATTGTTCTGGGCATTCTAACTTTTTTTTATTTGTGGAGTTGATTTAGTCGCTGCGCTGCTCTCTGTAGTGAAATCCAGACTTTTGCTAATCAACAACACTGCATTCTTCTTTCTATTTAAGGTTCTGAGATTTCACGACATTTAAGACTCTCCACTATTCACTCTTAATAAAAAAAAATTAGGACTCTTAAGTAATCAAGAAACTACGCGCAATTAATGAGAATGAATTCTTCTTAGTAGTTAAGTACGTAAAAAACGTGAAATTCAGTCCCTATACTCTTTCATTAATGCAATAGTTAAAACACATTAAGTCCATGACAAAAATTTCATTGCATTCATTGCTCTGGCTCCGAACAAAGATCACCTATCAATCATTTTCAAATCCTCTAATCATATTCTTCTGGCCAAGGTCATGTTTCTGACTGCGTCCTTCCGTACCTTTTGCTCATATCCTCATGACCGTTTTCTCAAACATCCTTCCCACTTTCCCCACAACGTCCTTCTAAGCTGGCAACTTCAGCCTGCAATAACGCCTTCCTGATAAAATTCACAAAGCCTTCACGTGGCTACATACTAAGTCCTTCTAGCCTTTATAATGTAATCAAGCTCATCTTTCTGTCTAGATTATTTAACCTTTTTAACTATGTCCATCTGACCTTCTTACTTAGACATGTCTACCCCGCAATATGCTAGCCACTAAATATCACCAAAGTACCAGGATTAACTACAAACTAAGGTTAATCAAAATATAATAATATAACAATAAACATCTTGATCTTGGCTTACTGGAATTCAGGTTCTTGTAAATTGACAAGAAGCTTAAAAGCAATTCAAATTGAAAATTTTCCTACGTCAATAAAAATTTATTGTTTACTTTTATTTTATGTATGTATATATATACATACATACATACATACATACTATATATATATATATATATAATATTTAATATATATATATATACATACATACATACATATATGTATACTTATGTAGACATATAGATAGTTTTTGAGAGCGCTGCAGTGACACAGTTGGCGGTTTGTAACATTCTTTCATTCATCTTCACCGGAGAGACTTTCTAATTTCAAAGCTCTACCTTCGAAAATGCCGAAGGTATTTAGGTCAAAATACGACGAATAAGAGCAAAAACAAAGATACTTCATTCAACATTGGCTACGGCTTTAACAATGACAATGATTATTATTAGCATTAGTAGTAGCTATGGTAGTAGTGTTGATGACCATTATTATTACTAGTAGTAACGCAACTCTTCAGAGAATTCTTTCTAAACCCATGTAAACCCGTCTTTACCTCGACCGATATTCGCCAATCCCGGAATCCGAGACTGATCTCTTTGAATTACAGACATCACTACAGGCAAAACACAACAGTGGGCCCTAATGATATCATCATCTTAAACATACCAAAAAAATATAGACGGAGGTCAAGAAATGTAAAGTCAAGGAAGGATACTACCGGCAAATAAAGGACCCCCCTTCCTAGTGCCCTTCCTCCTTCCCCATCTGAAATTTTACCTTCGGAAACAATAAGTCAGGGTCCGAAGGGCCTTCGAGTATCACTTAATGAGGCGAAACTGATCACGGCGCTCGCCAGGGGCCTGTAAGCCACCTCAAGCTAACCTTACTCGACCTACAATTGTGTCTTTCATGACCCAGCTCAACGAGAGCCGTCCCCCCTCCCCCCCTTCACTTGGCATACATAGGCAACAAACGATCGAGTGAACACGACAGGCATGTGACCTGCTATGCCCCATTTAGGGGCTTAACAGCCTGACTTACATCACGCATGGGTACCCTTCACCCACGTCCTTAAGGGGGAAAAAAAAACAAAAAAAGGGAGGAAGACACGAATACAATAGATAGATAGATCGATAAATACAGAAAGACAGGGGGATAAATATCTACACCTAATTTCACCTTCTTCTTCTTCTTCTTCTTCTTCTTCTTCTTCTTCTTCTCTCTCTTTTAATAGAAGGTCTCGCTGGAGATTTATTGTTAGTTCCCACTAATCGCTAAACGCATGGTTGACCCTTAATGCTTATCATTACATAGACAAAATAAGAACCTTTAATCTTAAAACAGACAGAAAAAGCTTGTATAAGTTATTAGCATTATCAGGCCCGCAAACACATATAAATGAGTCATTAGTGATAATAATAATATACAGCCAGAGATTCCCTACAAAGGGCCACAGAACATTTGGGAAATTTCAAGGATCCCTCGCCCAAAGGAAATCCGATACCAAGAGATAATCTTTAAAGTCTTCCTTTTTCTTTCTTTCCCTCTCTCCAAGCTCCACGGGAAGAGCCAATGGTTCCATTAAGGATAATAAAGAACTCCCAAATGGAGAGACAATGGACAACGTAAGCCGTCTGAAAGCCTAGAATTGCGAGGGGGTTAGGTTTTTGCTCTCTGTAAGTGCATCCTAGCGAGGGAGAAGGAGCGAGTGACCCCTTACAAATGAACTACCGTCTAACTGACGTCGGGGATCCTTCACACACACTGAATGTGACAGTGGGTCTTCCATCTTGAAGAGTGCCCCATTACCCGGGGACCTGTCTTCCCCGACGACGAGAAACAATGTTTATCTAAAGACAATTTGTTCAACTCCATGTTACACTACCCACCGTGAAGGCCGCGTGGAACCCAACCATTTAAGAAAAGGCATCCCTCCTTGTTTATCAAGGATTTTTCAACGTCTTCGCCTGGTAGCTTCATTTACTTTTATTATTTGTTTTCTTACATGCACTCTTGAACTATCGTTTTTTCCTTGACCTTTCTTCGTATTGATATGTACCTAATACAGTTTATTTAAATCTATTTACAAATTTATCATATAATTCTCTCTCTCTCTCTCTCTCTCTCTCTCTCTCTTCTCTCTCTCTCTTCTCCACGTATATCTATGCTGATCTGCTTAGCTCTTCAAGAGAAAGCATGATCGCTATCATGCAAACCAGTTCTTAAGAAAATTACCGGTGGTACCTCGGAGTGACATGAATCTTATTTGGTGAAAACATTATCACTTTCATCATCTGTTTACTCCCACATTTTTTTTTTAATGGGCGCAATCATGACCGAGACGCAATGCAGAACCGCTACTCTTCCCTGCTTCCTCCACTGGAGCCCAGAGCCACGACCACGACACGTTGCTAAATTACAAAGCACGAAATTACTAATGTCGCTAATTTATGGCGCAAAAAACATCGCTAACCGTCCTTAAATCTCACGGCCATTACGACTGCGGTTTCAATCAAGCCAATTGGGGTTCACTTCGACCTGCCCTTCCTCAAACCCCCCCCCCCCCCCAACACCCCTTTTTCAATTTCTGAAGGATTCCTGAGAACACAAACATGGCGAGTATGAGAAGAGGCTCATTGCGTAAGGCGATCACCTGTTTCGGAGGCTCGGACGATCATTTTCCATGGCAACGTATCTTGAATTATATTTGTGCGCGTCCTGTATGTAGCCCAGAGGGTGGAAATGAAAACCTTTCACTACCCTCGTAGCTGTTATCTTCACGAACATTATAATCATTACTAATGCTACTGCTCATGCTCAAACCACTGGTAATAATTCTACGACTTATTACTGTAATTACGACCAAACCCTATAAAAAAACAAGAGCAGTAAAAATAAACATTAATTAAAATAATAATAATCATTACATATCATTATAAGGTCAATCAAAACGAACACAAACATCAAAATCAATCTTAATTTGTGCTCAATCATTTTAGTGATCCCAAATATAATAGTATATAACCGGATAACGGCACAGATATAGAAAAAAGTGCGAAAGAACATAAGGTAATACACTAAAAAACCGGATAGGAAAACTGAATATAAATAGCATATATTAACTCCACTAATTGTAAAACAGAATTATTTTATTGGAATGCCAGAACTCCCTACAGTGAGTGGAAAGTTCCTTGTACGGCCTAGCGCTTGTTGCCTAGGCGCCTAGGGACCTAAATGCAGCCAAGGTACCTATCGTTTACGTAATAGTGTACACACACATACACTGTATGTATGTATGTATATATATATATATATATATATATATATATATATATATATATATATATACACATATATATATATATGTATATATATACATATATATATATAATATACATTATATACATATATATATATATATATATATGTGTGTGTGTGTGTGTGTGTGTACATACACACATACACAATAAACAAAAAATGAAGACTGTGGTTACAATAGTATTTTAAACTAGACGAGAGAGTAGAAAACCCCAGATTTACAACAGGGTCAAGGTATATCCTGCTCAGATATAGCATAAATCTTAATTTGTTACAAATGACCACTTGAGGCAAACAATGCTTCATAAATCATATTTCAAGATGTGGAGGAACTCGAGAAATAATTACAGCCTTTATCTGGTCCCCTCTCCACCTCTCTATCTCTCTCTTTCTCGAGTTTAAACTCATTGGCAATGAAATATAGCCTATCAAAGGAACCAAATTAGTCTTTAAATGGAACTGCAGTCATTAAACGTTAATACGAAAGATATATTACATATCTATGGTAAACATATCTAACATACCCTTAATTATAGATACTTATTCATAATAAGCATTTGGTTTAAAATTGAATAGCTATTCAGGATTAAGAAGACCGTGAAACCTCCACCAGAAGGTCATAGAGACAGCAAAGGATTAGTTAGCCGAAAAACAAGGTGATGTTCTGTATCCTCCCTGCCGAGCGAAGGACTATTAAAATACAATATGGGACTAAAACAAGAACAAAAATAATGATATGAACAACAGAAGAAACAATTATGTAGCTTTATAGACAGTTAACTATAAAACTTTTAGGCCACAACATCGAATTTACAGCTTGATACAGCAAACACTAAGGACTATGAAAACTAAGCAAATAAATAAATAAAGCGAAATGTAGGGGGAGAAACATGCAATAAGAAGCAAGTGAAAAAGATTAAGGCTCGACGCATGTATCTAACCCCAATAAAAATTGAACAGCAACGAGGGCGTGTATACACACTCCCATTACCAAAGCACTTTGTCATAAAACAGATAATAAGACGTCAGGAGGAGGAAGAACAGGAGACTAGGAGAGAGAGAGAGAGAGAGAGAGAGAGAGAGAGAGAGAGAGAGAGAGAGAGAGAGAGAGAGAGAGAGAGAAATTGGCTTACCGTAAGTGAGGTACAATCCCTTTCCAGAAGATAAAATCACGATAGTACCACAAAACACCGGTAATAAATCAAAGCATTTAGCAAAAGAGAAAGAAGTCTAACTTACGAAGTAACTTATACTTTGGATTGTGCGTCTATGAGTCAGCGAGTCAATGAAATATCGAGAATGAGATCAATCAAAAGATTCCAACGTAGCTCCTATGCCTATTTGCCCTATAATGAATATAACCAATATACACATCACAAAAAACATAACAGAAAAAATATATGGTAGAGTTCTTTTACCTCGAACTTTGGTCTAACAAGAATGGGTCAAGTTTTCTTCCAATGAAGTTATCTTCCGCACCACTGGACGCAATATTTAAAAGCAGCAATCGGCAGCCAATCAATCAGTTTTAAAGACAAA
>NC_061087.1:12649434-12661934 GCF_015104395.2 Macrobrachium nipponense
GCCGTTGAATTTACATCGCTTCAACGAAATTCATTGACGAGATTGAGAAACTGCAATACTATAGACTCAATGGCATCCAAGCGACCATCCTTTTCAATATAATAATAATAATAATATATTAGATATCGACAAAAAATAGCCCGTTCATAACACAGCAACTACCTGCTGTGTCTCTTGCCCTACTGACACAGTCAATATGTGGTTCATCTCGGAAGCAAGGGGTGAATTGGAAGTCACATCTTGTACTGGAATCAGATCTCATCGCTCGAAAGCATCGACCAATTATGGCGTTTTCTCATCACACTTCCCGGAAAGTAAAGACATGTATTTGAAGCAGAAAAACTACTGGCTTTGCGTCAGGTACCTCAGATGTGATTTTGCTAACGTAACGCAGCCGTCATGATTACACGAACCGCAGAATAACGCTAATGTAAAAGGAACGATCAACAGCGAGCGCTACAGTTACTATGTATAAGCATGGATGTATAACATCAATAATATACAAAACATTTATGACAATTGCAAGAGAGAACTTCATAAATGAAAAATAAATACATATTGCACTACATTCACAATATGTAAAAAAAAATAATAATAATAATAAAAAAATAAACTATATCATGCACAAAATCGATATCACCAGCAACTGAAACGTCACTCTTTATGCAAAGGAAATAGACCGGAACTGCAAGCCAATTTGGATCATAAAAGACAAAATAACAACAATGAAGGTGTTACTGCGCTTTTCATGCCCAACAGAATCACCTACTTTCTACAAAACTACCCTTCATCACGGTCACCTGAGGGCACTCCAATTTAGAAATTTAAAGTGCAAAACATGTTTATTACTTTTATAAAGGTGGCAATTTCGAGAGGTAGATCTTACGAAAGAAAATTCTGGACAGATATGCGTATATGCTTTCATTTCCACAGCAACCATCAGCGATGACTACTGTACGCAACTACTACTGTCAAAACTTCAGTTGCATCTGAGACGAAGAAGTGAGGTCAAGTAAACCTCCAAAAACATATTTAGTTAATTTTTACGAATGCGTCACAGCTATGCTGGACATGAAATATCTATAAATCACTCGCTTACGAGGAGGCAATTAGCCAAATAACAGCCAGTAAGAACTGAACAAAATTAATCTCGCGGTCGCAACATCGACGACAACCGCCGCGGCTTGCATGCCACCTCCATGAAGACATCTCTGCAAGCGGACAGGTGCGCCCCGCAGTTGAGAAGGACGTCGCTCTGGGCGCTTCCAAATGAATATCATCACGCCAATTGCAGACCAGAGGAACAGAGCAGTTCTCACCTCGGCTTAATTGACTGTTACGAAAGCATCTACCGATTTACAACTTCCAAAAAAAAGGAAAGTTACTGACAAAGCAAAAATGTTCAGAACCGTTCAGACGCACTTTCCGCTGCAGAAAGTGGCAGTAGCGATAGACACGAATATCTGCGACATTTCTGATCGGCGAGTAGTTATCAAAAAGGTTCAAAGCTATTTTCACGATTCGAATATATAAACTCCTCCTTTGCAGAAGAATATACCAAAGTAAAAGTGCAAATAATGACCATAATAAAAATCGACAACAACGAGGTCTTGAGTTTCATGTACATATCAATCTTCATTTAAAAACAAGTCAATTATTTTAAATAGGCTGCACAAAGATAGAAATCAAACATTCCCACAAAACATGTGGCTTCTCCTTAAAAGTATGAACGAAGTTCCACTAACCTTTCGAAATATCAAGTGCAAGTACAACTACACCTCCATTTTCTTGTTGAAACAGAGGGGTCGGAATTTATTGTCATGTTCTGCTTAGATGGAGTAGAACTGAGACTGTAGCTGGGCTGAATGATATGTGGGCATTAGAAGTAACGGAAACGAAAGCGAGGTATATATTTTTTTACTACATAAGATGGTCTGATACATAGCATGAAATGAAACGATATAAAAAAAAAAATACCACAAACGATTTTTCTTAATCTTTTTCAACATCTATACCCAAAGACGACTGACAAAAAAATTAACACATTCAGCACACTGCCATTTTGTTATATTGAAGTGCAACACAATTCTGTCGCAACACTTCAAAACATGTACATACTTAACGACAACATATTTTCTGTACAACGCATTATTCAAAATATGAAATCAACTTTCTTAAGTAAGGTCATCCGGGGATCAGTCCAACTGCGAATACAGACACTTATCTACTAGCAGCTGGCTTTAATCAACTATTTCAAAATTGTTTAAGAGTACGAGCTATTTCTGCAGGTATCATCAGTTCAACATTTTTCCGAGGACGAGACCTGAGACAAAAAAATGAATGCTAAAAAATGGCGTCTCTGGTCTCTAAATTCGTCATGGGTCTTGTCCTCTTGGTAATGTTGAAACCTTGCACACACAAAAAAAAAAGGTTAAGGGTCGCAGAATACAAGCGACGTCAAGAGGTTTTACAGTAGCGAAGATAAACGTTAGAAGAGATTAAGATTATGATACCCAACTCGTTCTAGGAATTCCGGTGGCAGGAAACACTTGAGAGCTTTTACTCGTAGGACAATAGTATCGTACAATCATCTAATACTGTGGCAACGAGGATAAAAGAATCAGGTGTAATACAAGATAGAGTGTATAATGAGAAGTGGATTTTATATATAAAAGTACGTATGTGTGTATATATATACATCTATATATACATATCATATATATATATATATATATATATATATATATTATGATATATATATATATATTTATATATATATATAAATATATATATATATATATACATACAATATATATATATATATAATATATATATATATATATATATTTATATATATACACATAATATTGTGTTTGTGTGACCATTGAATAAAAAATTTTTTTACATCGATCCAATGTATTACAATGTTGAAGAAAAAAATTAATTTTCAAAAATCATATTACGTTGACCTCCAGTTACCTGCAGCGTCTCGACCACCCAACCCCCTCCTATTAATTAGCCCCTTCCCTGCTACAGAGGCCGGTAAGCCAGGGAACATCCCCTCCCAAATCCCCCGGGCGCCCCAAGTGAAAAGAGCTATCGATAACGAGCATCAAGCGGTCCAGCCACGCGGTTCAGTTCCCTGCAGTCAACGGGCCATTTTCCGTTGGCTGAAATCACAGTGGGAGATTCTCACCTCTCGCAACGCCTTTTAATTCTCGCCTATGAGCCCATTTAGATCCATTATTAGATAAAAGGCGACAATCGCACGCGCAAAACTCATGCAATTCTTCTCTCCATCCTTCATTTTCCTTCAACCCCCCAGATAGTCTTGTCGTGGTAATGACGGTGGAGTTGGCGAGATTGCACCCAGCGCATACGCGCCGATCAATCATGCTAAACAATTCAGCAATTTCATTCTGGGTTTAATTTACTTTCCGCTCGGCGCCCGCAGTGCTCGCAAAGATTCGTTACGGTACCTCAGACACTGCCACTGACATACAAGCAATTTTTCTCTTGTTTTCTCGTTTTGGGGTGAACAAGATTATACAAATATCACTCACATCTTGCTGAAAGGTTTGCTCGTCCACAGAATGGGAGTAATGGGGCATACAATTGCACTCGAAATGCGCACAACTGTTTCATTATTCCTTTCCTTATTCCCATAAGGGAAACAAAGAGGTGAACCTATTTCGGACGATATTACCATGTCAAGAAATTTTTGTCGAGGGAATTATCGTGCATATCAACAGAAGACGCAAGTGCGCCAAACGTATCATTTGCGATGTATATTCCTGAACAAAGGAACCCGGTTGTTGCTGTTGTTATTTTGGATGAAACCAGCACAGTGTTGGTACGGACTCTTGGTCTTTGAGCAGTCTGTCACTGGAGCAAACTATGAAAGAGAGAGAGAAACTGGCGGCTGAGCTCCACTGACTCTACCGAGGAATAGTTTAACATCTCTTCTTTAAAAACAAAAATATAAGAAGTAAATATAGGGAGTAAATAAGTGAATACCAGTAGCTCGCGTCATCTCCATTTCAAGAAGATGATTTATTAGAGTAAATGAAAAGACTTATTTCTCGTGTGAGTCTAATTCTTACATAGGGCTTAAACCTTTAACATTTGCCTCAATCTTTATAAAACAGCTCACGTATAAAGAGAGAAGGGCTTAAATCCAGTTCATTGAAAGTCAGGTTTCCATTAACCACCATCTGAAAGTATGCAAATAAAAGGAAAGTTATAGAGACTTTCAGAACAAAGTAAAATCTTTTTTTATATAAAGCAGCAAAAGAATAAAACTTGTGTCGCTGGATAATCACTCACATACTTTATAATCGTGATAGGATCCCGGGTACTGAAAAGATAAGTTTAACCCCACAAACAAAAAGTGTTAAGTGTCACTATATCATTGTAGAAAAATAAAAAAAATCTAGCGATCAAGTAGTATACACCAATAGCAGATCGACTGCTCTCTGACCAATCACAGCTTGGTATCTAGGACATTGCCAATGCCCTAGAAATCAGGCCTTCGGGAGGTCAACTAGCTAATCTAAAACTAGAATATCTCTGTGTCTACCAATTGCCCTTAGAAAAAGTAATAAATCCATCATGGGACTAGGCCCAGCATAATAGGACGTAGGAAATAAATAGTATGTAACGGATGTATAATGCTATATATATATATTATATATATATATATATATATATATATAGTATATATATCATATATATATATATATATATATATGATATATATATATGTATGATGATAGATGAGAGAGAGAGAGAGAGAGAGAGAGAGAGAGAGAGAGAGAGAGAGAGAGAGAGAAATTATAAAAGCTTGACAACAAAGGTTGGCGCCCATTATTAAAATCGAAAGATAAGTTTTGAAAGATGTTCCTTATCGCTCTCAGTTATGATATAACGTTGACCGTTTAATTATTGTAATAATAAACGACGCTAAAAGTTATACAGAACCTTTATCTTTACTTTCAAGTGGACGGATAACAAGCCCACTAGCAGAGAAAGAATTTGTAAGAGAGCTAATGTACTGAAGAGTAACAAAATGAGTCAATCCGAAATTGGAAAGTAAGTTCACAGAAATGAAGAAACGAACGAATAAATCAAGGTTATGATAAGGGAACAACGAAAGAGGATATGTACAGCAGGGAAACAGAGCGTGTTTGTGTACGAAAGATGAAAAGGCACCGCAAATCGACATCCGTATTGACGTAACTGCCCAGTTCAAGTCCAATTAGTAATCTCATCGGCCTCAGAAATGATCATTGCCGTTCGTTACAGCGTCTTCCTTCGCCAGTCTCTGTACTCGAACTTCCTTTTCCGTCGGGTCTGCGTCGGAAGAAACTAAGTGGCTGTTCTCGTTATTTTCTCTGCGTCGTCTCCATAAAAATTCCTCTAGGAATTCCATGGGGACGTCGCCGTCTAATTGGCATCCTATGATAAAACCACTTTGCGCCGACATGTTATTGACGACGAAATGAATCCAACCGGATGATTGTAATTAAGTAGCTTTATTTGCTGACTTTCGGAGCCGTCTTAATGAAGTTGCACGAATGCTGCTTCCAGCGTTTGGGTTACATTCCCCTTCATAGGTCTGTACTCATTAACATCTTCTGACGTGCATAAAAACTATATTTTAATGTGAAGTCTTCTTTTTGCGGAAGGCCGACTTTCACAATTTGGTATCAGACTGGCATTTAAGTCTCTGATAATCTCGGGAGTATCATATTTCAAAATACTCGCGATAAATTTCGTCATGGAATTAGATGCCGGTAAAAATGATTCCTAAAATGGCGTGAGACGACAAAAAAATGCATCTAACAAATGGATGTAAAACCACAAAATTGAACGTCAATCTTTGGAACACAGTGAATCACTATCATTTAATAAAAACTAATATGAAAATTCCTTCAAACCAGTCTTCTAAGAATGGTATAAACCATCCAACTCAGGATCCATCATCCCTCCAGGTTTACAAACACATTTCTAATCGGCAAACTAACGCATTAAGCAAAGACCCTACTGCCAACTGCTGGTCAAAGTGCCTTTACTCTCTCTCTCTCTCTCTCTCTCTCTCAATATTTAGCAACAGCAACAACAAAAGCCTTCACGGGGCCATTTGGGAAGACATCTGCATAAGCAAACGCTTCCAAGGTAGTTCCTTCCCTCCATTCGATTTTGCCGCTCTTCGTCACACTCGGGAAGGCTGACGCCAAATGGGGAAGGAGGCTGGAACACCTTGTATGGCGGCCGCCGGTTGCTCGAAATTATTTGAAAATTACCCACTCTGGTCTCGACTACAGTTGCAACAGATCCGAGAGACAGCAAGTGTTCATTTTAAAACACCACGTGTAAAATGCTATCCAGCTTCTTGCACTCCACTCACTGGCAACCCTGGTACACTATTATTATTATTGTTGTTGTTGTTGTTGTTGTTGTTGTTATCATGTTTACATTCTCTTGAGGAAGAAAACAAAATCAATAAAATAGTAGCTGCAGAATAGACCACGACTAATTGATTAACGATGAAAAGCAGCTCTGGATAGCGTTCTATTTAATAATAATAATAATAATAATAATAATAATAATAATAATAATAATAATAAAATATAATAATAATAATAATAATAATAAGAGACCAAATCCATCACGATCCAAAGCAGGCTGAGGCTAGTGCAATCCAGTCAAATCGAAAAATTTGAAAATTAACGGACAACAGATTTTTTCAACAGTGACATTCTAATGACAGAAAAGAAAAAACATCCCGACTGTCCTTTCATGCAAACGATACCTTGATAAAAAAAAATGATTAAAAAAAAGTGTAATATATTCACACTACAGCAAAGTCAATGGTTCACGACCATTAATCAAGATGATTAAACACGAAAACCCACTGACCCTAAACTTTCGTTTGGCAGCGTTAAACCATAGGAAGGAGTTTTGATTTATCATCGCCAAGCATGATCCCACTTTTAAGATAACCAATTTGGACATAAAATTTGAAATAATGGTTATTCCTTTTTTAAATATAAAACTACGTATAAAGTGAGCACACAAAAAGAGAAAATGCCGAAAACGGTTTCACACCTGAAGGGTGAGGATTCCCTCGTCGAGGAACTATGTTTTTTATTAGGTTTCATCGATAATAATAATAATAATAATAATAATAATAATAATAATAATAATAATAATAATAATAATAATAATAATAATAATAATAATAATAATACGGTATACATTTTGACGTAACACTAATTGCACACATCACATAATTGTTCTCTCTCTCTCTCTCTCTCTCTCTCTCTCTCTCTCTCTCTCTCTCGTCAACTGCACACCACATCAGTTGACCAACAACCATGAAAAAAATTAACTGCTTTGGGCAACACAGGCATAACAGTCGTCATAATGGAACCAATACAATAGTTCGTTTCCTCGCGTCAGCCCCTGGAATCGAACGCGCCTTCCCCAGCTGTGAGCCGCAAGAACATATTTCTAATCTCCCATAAGAGCTACATTCTGAGGACGATATAAAACTATTACGGTTTGTCCTCCAAAAGCTACTACATACTGTGACTGAAAGTGGTCAAGTAAATTTATTTTTACAAAATAACCAACGAGACTCATGCACTGAATTAAGTAACCTAGAATATATTAGATCGGTCCACGGAAAGAAGTTTTCGATTTTCTTCTCACTTGATTACCAGCTTCTTGCTTCTTATACTGCACAGCAGTGTCTCATCGGTTTCCCTGGTTTATGCGTCCCTCACTTTCTATGGCTCTTATTCCTAATTCTTCTTCGCGTGCCTTCGTCAACTTTGTTATTTCATCTTCACGCTATTCAATGCTGTTATTTTTTTCCTCTTCGTATAAGAAAGAAGGACTTTAATCCTGCTGTGCGGGTGACACTGATGACCTTGCAGAAGGAAACCAGCTTTAAAGAAAAGTTTGACCCTTATAAATTCTTGTCACCAGTCTATTCTTATGAAGAAAGATGAGTTTTTCTCAGAGGCAGAGATGGATAAGGAGAGAGAGAGAGAGAGAGAGAGAGAGAGGAGAGAGAGAGAGAGAGAGAGAGAGAAATGATTCAGTGAGGTCCTCCATGCCAGACGCCTCGAATCTCCGAGAGGTACGACATTCCATACTGGATTTCTTAAACACGGATCGAATTACGGTCTCGCAAAAGCAACCACGACGCAACATCCTCGTGGGCAGTTGCTTGCTACCGCAACATTTTCCTCCTTTTATGTGAGGCAAACTCCAACCAAGCAAGCAGCCACAAAACAGATGGTGTGAAGGGTGATAAAACCAGGCAGCTTACCTAGGGCCACCCTACCAACACCTCCCCCCTCCCCCCCTTACCTCTATTCGAAGTACGTAAGACGCCTCCAACACCGTCCTCGTCGCTGAGGTCAAAGCATCGCTGCATTTTATCCCCATCAGAGAGACAACTTACACCATTAATCCATTGTAATAAGCTGAGTAACAAGGACCCTCGCCCTCCTAAAGGTGTCTCCGGGAAAAATTTACTGTTGGCGACATTTTGGTAATTGCTTTTGAAACTGATTTGTGGCGCCTGAGCCGAATCTCCAACTGGGTTTCTACGTCACTTTCACTCAAGAATTAGAAGAGGTTGGGGGGGGCGGTGCTTCATTCCATCCACCCACCCGCCCTCCCCCGTTCTCTAAATTCTTCAGAGCAGCAATAGAGAGGCGCAATGGGTTTTTGTATCCCATGATTCAAAGAAGCAAGGTGGCTAATAGGGCCCTGGACGACGTATACCGCCAAGAAACCCACTTGGAAATTAAACTCCAAAGTAAATCTCGCAGCATGAAAAAAAGCGGTGGCATTCCGGCCCTGCTTAATTCGCACAGCCTCTAATAATTAATTTTACTCTATTAGAGAATTCCAACTATGTCCAACACGAGTACAACAAGACCCTATGTCGAAGATAAAATCGCTTCTAAGGTTTTATGACTCCCGTAATGGTCCGACGCACTGCATTTTATATTCATCATAAAGATTAAAATCTCATTAGACAGTGACGCTGACAACCACAGCGAAAAATACCTACTAGAAGTAATTAAATGAGACCACGCATAAATAGATCAAATTTTTCTCTGGTGTTTTTATTTTACTCCGTGAGACTAAAATTGCGAATAATGTTAAATTTACCGAGAAAAAGACTTGAACATGGGTACAAAGCAACACTAGTAATATATAAGGCTGTATAGTAAGGGTGAAGAACTGTTTCTATTCTTTTATAAATCTAGTAAAGGCAATAGAATTTGAACTGACAATTACTGCGCCTTACTCCAATTTCCTTACTCCTCACTGTACAGAATTCTGGCAGATTAGTCTTCAAGTGGTCGAAGACTGTACAATGATTTACTTTATATATTTATATGCTACTTGGATGAAATAACAAGCATTTTTCCCGTTCTTTCCACCATAATAGTGAAACTTGTGTAATCAATCCCTGCCTCTCTCATTCCTTCGCCTATAAAAAGCAGCTTCTCGCTGGGCATATTCTGAGGGCCAACCGCGAACTCTAGAGATAAAATCTACATGGTTGTAGCACTGGGATAAATAATCAGCCTCATAATCAAAATAAGTACCCTTTTAATTTCATCATTGCAGCCGTACCAGTTTTATTTCAATTATTATCAAAATCACAGGCACAGTGAGAGAGACATAGGACATAAAAGCGAAAAGACAGAAAAAACAACAGCCAAGTTCTGTAAACTTTCACAATTAGGCAACGCCTCGAGTGATAATAGTGGGCATTTCAGTAAATGAAGTCAACGCAAAGAAGATAAGGGTTACATAACTTCAAACGGGTCTGACTGCATTCATCCACACACAGAGGGATTATTTACTAAAAGCAAGCATTTTTTCATTAAGAAATATACTGAAATTATGTATATAAAATTTCAGAAGCACCGCTGTCCTGAATTGCTGTGAAGCTGCCCGCCAACCACAGCTTGAGAAAACGACCAAAGTGCATAGCAGGTGGCAGATGAGGAGAAAACAGTAGATAGGTCAGGGCACAGTTCGTCCTTATCTCCAAAATTATGGACATCGGCCCACACTAAACACGGTACCCCGCACTTGAAACTTGCACGTTGATTTGCTTTATGAAATTTAGGATGCCGTGAGAAAGAAGGGAGTCGAGGCGGTTGGACAGCTAGATATAAAGAGATCCGGAAAATAAAGATGAAATGCAAGGATCTAAAGCAAAAACTGGAGGAAAACTCCGCAGGTGCACTATGAAGTAATAGTTAGAGAGGTTGGACAGTAGGACTGAAGAATGACAGCGGGAATGGAAGTAATATAAATATATATATATATATATATATATATATATATACTATATATATATATATATATATATATATATATATATATATATAACTGAATCACGAAAGTTTGGAACGTGATAAATCCATAAATAAAGGTATAAGCCACGAAGGAAAAATAAACAACGGAGTTTCTACAAGATCTTTCGACGTTCAACGTCCTTTACTCAGCAGATAGTAAGATCTTTCAGAAACACTCCGTTGTTTATTTTTTCCTTCGTGGCTTATACCTATATATATATATATATATATATATATATATATATAATATATATATATATATATAAAAGTGGGAGGAACCAGAGGTCGAAGGGGCACTACAAACATTTGGTAATGCTTAAGAGTACACTACGTGCGGTGGACTGACGGAACAACTTGTACGCGGTCCAGCACTTCGGGAATAGCATGACCTTTCCGTTCCACTACCTGACAAAATAATCACCTCTTTCCTTTCTTCCTCCCTCCCTTCCTGCACTTTTTTTCAACAACATATCCTGCTTATTTCTCTTCAAGTGACGTAATCGTCTTTTCTGTTTCTTACTTTATCTGTCGTAGCTCTAAGTAATTCACCTTTTCAACCATTGTTTGATACAAACAAGACTCGCATGTCAAAGAAAAGAATAACGCCGGTTGAAAAAAAAAAACCAAAAAAAAAAAAAAAAAAAAGGCAATTCAAGTTGTAAATGACATGTAAGACACGTTGCGCTTCTTTTTTGAATTTTATAACAAAAATTAAATTACGTAAAATAAAAAGGCTTACAGGTAACATTCTTGGCGGACAGCATCAAGATGTTCCATGTTTACATCACAATTGCATCAGTTAATTTCAAAATTCTGAAAATACAATATTTCTGTTTAGGTTTGAAAACCCATCTCCTCTGCAGCATATGATGATGATGATAATAAAAATAATATGCGACACAAAAGGGTTGTTTAATTATTATATGGGAATGAATCGATAAACAAATACAGGATCCTAGCTCCAAAGCATGATAAGGGAAAAATTTGTCTCTGTAACAATACATAAACTCATTCTTCATAATCATGATAAAAAAACAATAAAGAAGCCATTAAAACTAAACCCTCACTAGCGTACAGACAAACAACACGAAAGAACCACGATAAAGATGTACCTGGTACAGGGAAAAGACATATATATATATATATAATATATATATATATATATATATATCTATATATATATATATATATATATATATATACTTTTTTTTTTTTTTTTTTTTTTTTTTTTTTTTTTTTTTTTTTTTTTTTTTTTTTGTTTTTTTTTTTTTTTTTTTGTGCGCCAAAATCACGGTGAATGTTGCCTTGCCGGAGTCAGCATCTTAGCTCAACGAGGGTCCCATATTTTCACCAGCAACCCTCCACCATCTTTCCATCTCTTCGCCCTCAATCACTCAACTACTTTCCCTCGTTTTGCACTTACCCCTTCGTCTTATCTTCTGGTCACTCTCAATCTCATATCTTCTGTTTCCTCAATTAACACTCAATCCTCCAAACATTTCCTCCACAGTTAACCCACAACCTTCTACCCTCTCTTCCTCTATCCGCCCTCAACTTTCTATCCTCTCCCTATCTACTAGACCCTTCATCTTCCCACCCTCAATCCTATCCTTCTATTCGCTATCAGCTCACTCAGAACCCTCAACCTCAAGTCACTGTTAAACCTCCACCCCCGTCCCATGCACCTCCTACTCTTGCAAGGACTATTACCCACTCTCTCTCTCTCTCTCTCTCTCTCTCCTCAACCTCAGATTTATCACAATGGTCTATCGCTTCTTAACACCACAGGAATGCGATCTTTTTGCATTGCAAGCGCGCCGCTGTCGCTGCAGAAACATTCGTGATTTTTATCACATTAAGGAGCATTATTATTATTATTATTATTATTATTATTATTATTATTATTATTATTATTATTATGATAATGATTTCCAAAAGTGCAGTCAACTTATCTTTTATTTTCTGTTATCTAGAATATGCTAAACTTACATCTTTGATTATTTTGTCATTATTATTATTATCATTATTTTTCCAATTTTGAAGAACTTCACGATTTTCATTATTATTGCTCTTATCATGAGGCAAATTACTGTAACAATA
>NC_061087.1:12666934-12724434 GCF_015104395.2 Macrobrachium nipponense
GGCACGACATAAATAGGCCATAAATATCAAAGCGCAGCGACGACCTCCAAGCGAGAGGTCAATCCAGGTCACCTGTATCTGCACCTACAAGTTCCCTTTCATTATTTTCTCGGCCACCATTCGAGCACGCGTACTCCAGTGACCGTGTGGGAAGCTCGGATCCAGGCTGGACGGAGAGGAAAATTTACGATGTGTTGTTATCAGGGACATTAAGAGAGAGACAGAGAGAGAGAGAGAGGAGATGGGAGAGGAGAGAGAGAGAGAGAGAGAGAGAATTAGTGTTTTACAATGAAATGATGGTATGACCGTTTGAGGTGGAAGAGAAAAAATTAAGTAATTTATTTTCTATAGAGCATTCAAAGCACTTTAAAAAAATTAGTACATTATTCATTTTACTCACTCACACACATATATAATATATATTATATATATATATATATATATATATATATATATATATATATATATGTAAATATATACACATATATATGTATATATATTTGCAATATATAATAAATATATAGATATTATCGACAAACATATGTATATACATACATACTACATACATACTACATATATATAATATATATATATATATATATATATATATACTATATATATATAATATATATATATATATATATATATATATATAATATCTATATATATATATATTATATAATGTATTATATATATATACATACTCACAAGCGCATATAAAAGTACGTCTTCTACACCACCTGACTCCCAGAGGACAAGCAAAATCTCACCAAAACGACGACAGAAATAATGAGGTTTCCGGCTCTTAAATCGAATTAATTGAGTGTAACTACCGGTGATAAACTTCAACCTTCGAGAAAAAATCTCTTCTTAAAACAGGAGACCCTGATTTTAATGGTTGGCCTTAATGAGCTGAAGACAGGCGATGTTTACTTGTAAATATTTGAAGCTCAACTTTCTTTTTGCCTTAAAAGAGAAGCGGATGATATTAAGCCATTCTTTGTCTTTTTTTCTTATTTATCCATTCTCTTTCTTCTTGGGTACCAGTTGACTGAGTCACTGCTTCGAAGTGACTGATCTCAATACAAAAATCATTCACCTAGTTAGGAAATCTAAGACTGAAATGGCGCATAATAATAATAATAATAATAATAATAATAATAATAATAATAATAATAATGCCATAAATCAGCCAACTAAGAGGGGAAGACAACCACCCAGAAATTCCTGAAGCCGAACCAAGTAAGAGACTCTGGGAAAACATATGGAGCAATCCGGTATCACACAACAAACATGCAACATGGCTCCAGGAAGTCAAGGAAGAAGAAACAGGGAGAATAAAACAAAGATTCACAGAGATCACGACAGGCACAGTCAGACACCAACTAAAGAAAATGCCAAACTGGAAAGCCCCAGGTCCCGATGAAGTCCATGGATACTGGCTCAAAAACTTCAAGGCCCTACACCCACGAATAGCAGAACAACTCCAGCATTGTATCTCAAATCACCAAGCACCCAAATGGATGACCACAGGAAGAACATCCTTAGTACAAAAAGACAAGAGTAAGGGAAATATAGCCAGTAACTACAGGCCTATCACCTGCCTACCAATAATGTGGAAGTTACTAACAGGTATCATCAGTGAAAGGCTATACAACTACCTAGAGGAGACAAACACCATCCCCCACCAACAGAAAGGCTGCAGAAGGAAGTGTAGGGGCACAAAAGACCAGCTCCTGATAGACAAAATGGTAATGAAGAACAGTAGGAGAAGGAAAACCAACCTAAGCATGGCATGGATAGACTATAAGAAAGCCTTCGACATGATACCACACACATGGCTAATAGAATGCCTGAAAATATATGGGGCAGAGGAAAATACCATCAGCTTCCTCAAAAATACAGTGCGCAACTGGAATACAATACTTACAAGCTCTGGAATAAGACTAGCAGAGGTTAATATCAGGAGAGGGATCTTCCAGGGCGACTCACTGTCCCCACTACTCTTCGTAGTAGCCATGATTCCCATGACAAAAGTACTACAGAAGATGGATGCCGGGTACCAACTCAAGAAAAGAGGCAACAGAATCAACCATCTGATGTTCATGGACGACATCAAGCTGTATGGTAAGAGCATCAAGGAAATAGATACCCTAATCCAGACTGTAAGGATTGTATCTGGGGACATCAGGATGGAGTTTGGAATAGAAAAATGCGCCTTAGTCAACATACAAAAAGGCAAAGTAACGAGAACTGAAGGGATAAAGCTACCAGATGGGAGCAACATCAAACACATAGATGAGACAGGATACAAATACCTGGGAATAATGGAAGGAGGAGATATAGAACATCAAGAGATGAAGGACACGATCAGGAAAGAATATATGCAGAGACTCAAGGCGATATTGAAGTCAAAACTCAACGCCGGAAATATGATAAAAGCCATAAACACATGGGCAGTGCCAGTAATCAGATACAGCGCAGGAATAGTGGAATGGACGAAGGCAGAACTCCGCAGCATAGATCAGAAAACCAGGAAACATATGACCATACACAAAGCACTACACCCAAGAGCAAATACGGACAGACTATACATAACACGAAAGGAAGGAGGGAGAGGACTACTAAGTATAGAGGACTGCGTCAACATCGAAAACAGAGCACTGGGGCAATATCTGAAAACCAGTGAAGACGAGTGGCTAAAGAGTGCATGGGAAGAAGGACTGATAAAAGTAGACGAAGACCCAGAAATATACAGAGACAGGAGAAAGACAGACAGAACAGAGGACTGGCACAACAAACCAATGCACGGACAATACATGAGACAGACTAAAGAACTAGCCAGCGATGACAATTGGCAATGGCTACAGAGGGGAGAGCTAAAGAAGGAAACTGAAGGAATGATAACAGCGGCACAAGATCAGGCCCTAAGAACCAGATATGTTCAAAGAACGATAGACGGAAATAACATCTCTCCCATATGTAAGAAGTGCAATACGAAAAATGAAACCATAAACCACACAGCAAGCGAATGCCCAGCACTTGCACAGAACCAGTACAAAAAGAGGCATGATTCAGTGGCAAAAGCCCTCCACTGGAGCCTGTGCAAGAAACATCAGCTACCTTGCAGTAATAAGTGGTACGAGCACCAACCTGAAGGAGTGATAGAAAACGATCACGCAAAGATCCTCTGGGACTATGGTATCAGAACGGATAGGGTGATACGTGCAAACAGACCAGACGTGACGTTGATTGACAAAGTCAAGAAGAAAGTATCACTCATTGATGTCGCAATACCATGGGACACCAGAGTTGAAGAGAAAGAGAGGAAAAAATGGATAAGTATCAAGATCTGAAAATAGAAATAAGAAGGATATGGGATATGCCAGTGGAAATCGTACCCATAATCATAGGAGCACTAGGCACGATCCCAAGATCCCTGAAAAGGAATCTAGAAAAACTAGAGGCTGAAGTAGCTCCAGGACTCATGCAGAAGAGTGTGATCCTAGAAACGGCACACATAGTAAGAAAAGTGATGGACTCCTAAGGAGGCAGGATGCAACCCGGAACCCCACACTATAAATACCACCCAGTCGAATTGGAGGACTGTGATAGAGCAAAAAAAAAAATAATAAAATAATAATAATAATAATAATAATAATAATCAACTAAGGAACCTCCGTAACGAGGCTATAATATTTACAATTAAAAGCCACAGTAGTGTTAAAAAACATATTTTTATACAGTGCTAAAAATGACTAGGAGAGACTTTCGGATACTACTCCGTATCCGAAAGTCTCTCCTAGTCATTTTTAGCATTGTACAATAATATGTTTAAACACTACTGTGGTTTTTATTGTCAATAATAATAATAATAATAATAATAATAATAATAATAATAATAATAATAATAATAATAATAATAATAATAATAATAATAATAGGGTTACCACATATCAGTTAACTTATCGATATCAAAGTTGAGGAAAGAAGTTATTCCGTATGAGAAATTAAATTAAAAACTTTTCTCTGGTAAATTCTAAGTAATTATGAAATACGTTTTACCCGATGTCACCGTTGAAGGGCCCAAAGTAATGCAAGGCTGCAGTCCTTATCCTAAAGGTTTTTCTTTTCAATTTACTTAATGGTATAAGAACAAATAAAACAATAAGGAAAGGAATAAGCAAAATCTTGATAATCTATAAATCAAAATGTTACATGGTAGCTAAGTAATTCTTAAATAATAAATTTATGGTTTAACTTTTTATTATATAAAAATAAGTAGTCCAGCCACATTGCCGTCTATTTTTCTGTATTAAAGGCCTTACGAAAGTCACGCCTCACTTTCAGTCGATTTTTCATTGTTTAACAAATCATTTAAAGTTCTTTTTAATCTTTATCCTATTTTACTCCACACATCGTTGTCTCCAGAGCTCGAACTTGACCCGTCTCCCTGTTCTTTCGTATCTTTTTTTCCTGCCATTCGTTTCATCTTTACGGTTTTTTGTTATCGGACTCTTTCATTCATATCGCCAACTAACGCAAATACCTCATATAGTCGCTATTAGTGACAATAAAGCCCGCGAGAAATCAAACGCCATAAATTTCCACTTCTAAAGCTAAGCCAAATACAAAAAGAAGCAAAGCTTATCAAACTCTAAAGATCTCGACAGTATTGTCGACAGTCGACTTGTATCACATTACCTGAAGATAAATTGTTCATCTTTCATTTTTCATTAAATCTTCACGTCAGCGCGAAGTTATCTACGCATGACTCTCGTCAAAATAAACCGAAATTTGCGGGAAGAGCGACAAAACAGAAACAGCACAATATCAGAAAAAGAAAAGAATCTTCATCAAGCTGAGCTTGTGCTGAAGAAGCGAAGACGAATTTACAGGTTCTTTCACCCTCCTTTCATCTGCCGCCACGTACACAGCCAGTGTCATCATTCAATCTAAATTATGTGTTAAACCTGGAGAATGTCTTCGACGATGCAGCACAAGCTTTTATAAGAGCGCAAATATCATCTGTATTCTCTGTTCGTTGGCGACAAGGTGTGAATCCTGTTTTGTTCTGAGGAATCCACGCGACTTATTTGTTTTTATCTGCCGCCAAATGCCTTTTTGGGATGGTTCAGTCATCGACGTATTCCTCTGTTGGGTTTCTGAAGACGAGGAAACTGTCAAGAAATATATATCACTCGTTGCGCTGGCTTATCATGCACTTACTGTTCCGTTAAGATATTGGTAACATGCCACGGGTTTACCATTCCATTTGATAATCTGTATAATCAATTACATATACGGTTTTTGAAAGTAAAGAGAAGAGCATTTTCACAAATTCAAACGAATGTACACATTGTGTACATACATGCAAAAAGGCCAAAAACACCTTCATCTCAAATCCTCCCAACTAAAAAAAATCCTCCTCCTCCTCTTCCTAACTGAAAAACACAAGTAAATTTACAGGTCCAACATGTCACACTTCCTTCCCTCTACGACATCGCAACTGCACATCGCAAAGAGCGACAGATGCAACAAGATACGAGTAAATATAGCCTTATAGAATCTAAGGGTGTTTGAAAATCTGGTCGCAACATCACTAATGTCAAGCATGAACCTCAACAGAGATTGCCCGCATAGTTAACCTTTTGCGTTACAAAGAGCCAGGTCAAATCGTAATCACCTCAGGTCAACAGTTGGCCAAATGTATAATGCCATTGCCATTCTTTCGGAGACAGTAAATTTGTACATTGTAAAAGGAAAACCAGAGACCGATACGTCACGTCAAGGGAATCAAAGTTTTTTGCTTGTGGGTCGTGCTGGCCAAAGTAAAACTCACTTTGGGAGGGCCTGACTGGAGAAGGGGACATTGGTTTAGAAGCATGGATAGAAAATTAAAATGTACTGACGTGTAAGATTCAAGCATTCACCAAGGGAACTTGCAAATTCCTGATCATTTCTTTTCTAACTCCCATTATTGCTATCTTTTTAAACAAACGCAAAGAAGTAACTAACCCTGACAAATCTGGTTGCGTTACTGATGACCTAGTAAGTTCTGGGTCTGATGAAGAGTTTTTAAGGCCACAATTATATGGGGCTCTCTTGAATGTCTACGCACAGTTACGGAGAAATGTTCACGGTGAACAAACACACCAGTCTCTCTCTCTCTCTCTCTCTCTCTCTCTCTCCTCTCTTATAATAGACCCTCTTATAGAAATAAAAAGTCTAGGAAAAGTTCAGCAAAGGTCAGCATAACCGCCAAGACTTCCTGTTGCAATGATGGATTTCATTCCCAAGAGACAAGTACGAGAGGTCGAAAGGGACTCTAGACCTTGTTACGGGTTACTTGGTTACTTAATGATCCGTGATAACCTCTCTTTTTCTATCTCGCCTTTCTCTCTCTCTCTCTCTCTCTCTCTCTCTCTCTCTCTCTCTCTCTCTCTCTCTCTCTCTCACCTTCCCATCTCTCGTGAGAAAGACAGTTACAAGGATATTCATTTCAATCTACAGATAGAAACTGTGCGAAGAGAAAGCGACGGAAAAAGCGGAAAAAGAAAATGCCAGATGTAGCCTACGACCCCTGGTCAAGCGAACGACTTCAAACGACCCTGTTATGGAAAAACATTAGCCAGTTCGACTCTGGTGCAGGTAAATCTGCAAGGCCTTCAACAATAAAAAAAAAAAAAAAACGTCAGGCTCCAGTTCTATAAAGCAAACACGAAGTGAACAATCATAAGACCTGTATTTACTTGCATGCTTATTAATATCGAATAATATTCGTGTTACCATGAGTAATCACTGGTTAAGATAGCAATTTGGTATATCCCAGTTTTACGACAGAGAGATACAATTTATATGTATTTTATTTACGCGTATATATATTATATATATATAATATATATATATATATATATATTTATGTGTGTGTGTGTTTGTGTTTGTGTTTGTGTTTGTTTGTGTGTGTGTGTGTGTGTGTGTGTGTGTGTGTGTGTGTGTGTGTTGTAATTGTAATAGCCAAAATGCCCTCTGAACTTCTCGAATTCTTCGCGCTTTTTTGGATACGCTTGTCACTACAAAACCTGAAGATCCAAGTTCAATGAAATATGAAGAAATAATACGATGTCATTTACTACGTCTATGAAATCAGCTGTTACCCACCAGTTTTGGAATTAAATTACACCATTTTCTCCTCGTAACTTTACAGCATTGCACATGTTTTGGACATTAACAGGGGGTCACATACTTTATTGGCAGCCTTTGAGTCCCTGGCACAGTGATTTTGAGTCAGTTTTGGTTTTAATTGTATTAATTTGCCGTTTTACCCAACATTTCTTGTATAGAAGCAGATGAAATAAAACCTCCTTTTTCTGAGTAAAATTCATGCTCCATGAAATCATTTCTTATCAGCTTAATCCATGTGAGACGCACCAGCAAATACAAATACCCTCCGGTCTGCACAAGGATTTTTAAAAGACTTTCTAAAGTTCACTGTGTTCAGGAAATTTAAAGAAACTTATACCCTAACGTTTGGTCTTATCTTTCCAGTTATTACAACCGTAAATTGAGCAATTACGCTCACGAGTGTTAGACTTGTTTATCTAGATCTTGGTTGTAACTACGAGAAAAATAAAAAAAAGCCTAAAAATGAAGAAGAAGAAGAAGAAGAAGAAGAAGAAGAAGAAGAAGAAGAAGAAGGAAAGGAGGAGGGAAAGTGGAGAAAGAGAAGAGACAGAAGAAGAAGGAAGGAGGAGAGAGAGAGAGAAGTAGAGAGCGAGAGAGAGAGACCGACCCGAGAGGATGGAGGAGAGAGAGAGAGAGAGCTAGCTTTGGGGGAAAGACATATGATACCAAGTATCACATCAAGCAAAGAGGAAGAAGGGTATCGAATCTTGCATGCACCGCTTGTCAAAAAAAAAAAAAAAACACCTCAAGTAAAAAAAGAGACAACAAGAATGCATTCTGATGAGACGCCAAGCAGTATGTGACACTGCCGTCCTCGAGGGTGATAAGAACGTTCGCGGTAGATGCGTGAAACCAAGGCAGACAAAGCCACCAGCGCGGGAAAACAGAACTTCCTCCACATCAATATAATAAATTAAATTTATATATATATATATATATATATTATATATATATATATATATATATATATATATATATATATAGTGTATTTACGATGATATCTGGCTGTCAAGGAAGAGAGGTAGACAATCTGCGAGAACGAGATACTGTTTAGTTGAAATATACATTCTAGTATCAACCGTTTTTCTAAGTATCAGTTGGCTCCTGAGAAAATCCAAGAGAAGAAACACTGCCACGTTCATCCGTTTAACAGTTATCTGTCTAATTAAGCACAGCTTCCGCTCTGGTGGTAAGCGATACTGTCCTCTGCGTCCTCACGGTGAGAAGAAAGGACCCTTTCATTTACGTGATGATCTAGGAGCAGTTCGGTTACCAATAACAGTTTAAATTTAAATAAAGTTATTCAGAATAACGACACTTATGGCCAACCATGAATATTAATAAGTTTAATAAATTATTAATTGACCATACTTTCTCATTAAGCTGTTAAGATCATATCAAATTATAATTAAACATTAATAAACTGTAATTCTAATCATGAGCTACAGGTTAAAGCTTATATACGGTTACGACAGCAGCCTACGGGAGCATAAGGAAACTTATCTCAAATTTTAGTTCCATTTCTAAGAGCATTGAAGCCAGCTAGCGATATACGTATTTTGCTATATGTCTTGAGTAAAAAGTTTCCAATAAGAATCTCTCTCTCTCTCTCTCTCTCTCTCTCTCTCTCTCTCTCTCTCTCTCTCTCTCTCTCTCTCCTTTCCAACACACACAAACACACACACACACTATCTAGCTGTTTCTCATAAACAAGAAAAATGGAGAGAATTAAAAACCGAAAAACTCTGATAATCAACTGCAATGGCATGATCAAATGATGACTTTCTTTCTTCACTTGAATCAAGTTTATAATTTTTCCCAAAGAGATCCTTATGTCATTCACGCCCTATGTCTTCACAAAGGGCTTTTGATGGTACGTCACAACTAATAACGACGATGGCAGCCCAAAACAACGACCATTTAACAGAAACAGTCAGACTGACAGTTCGATGGTTATAATTAGCCCTGAAGGATCTTGTGGTTCAAAGAACTCCAATTAAGATTCAGGATTCTGAATGAGGACACAGAGGAAGTGAAACAATACAGAGTATAGACGTCAGACTCAACCTTACAGAGCATCATGTCATTTAGAACTAATTTCATGCAACTTCATCATCACTTTATTCAATACCAACTTGCTTATAGTTGCGACTGTTTAACTGGGCAAGAGTCCAGAGTTCCTAACCAATACTCTTTTTCGACATAGAGGAACCTACCTCTCTTACTGCCAGCATTGGCAAACTGAAAGCTTCACCGTCCATCTTTAAATCTTCCTAAGGATTCGGGCAATAATTGGAAAAATATTTAAATGTAGCTTTATTCCAAATTAAGAATTGCAATATTTCCTTTCAAGTGAAGAACCCCTGTTTGTCGACAGAGCCACAGGAAATGGATAAGGCATGAGCCTTGGCCTGTCAAGCAATCAGATAATCATGAATGATAAGACGACCACCTAACCCTTTCATTCCTGAATCTCTCATGACAACGAACTCTTAGTAAGCAAAACCATGAGGTTCCGGTTCATAACACGAGTGCCACTCTGCTCTTCACTTCCTCATTAGGCCAGTACAAAAAACGAGACGCAAATGATGAATGACAGCGAAAGAAACTGCTCAAACACCTCCTACCAAAAGAAAAACGAGAAAACTTGACACTGCGTCATTATCCGTACGTTTAGCCTTCATATCGCAATATTGTTTGATAAAAACACCAGGAATTTTTTTTATATATGCATACATACATACATACATACATACATACATACATACATACACAGAAAACAAAGCCGAAAAAGTTTTTGAGTAAGAACAAAGGAATTAGAGAAATGAAAATGAATTGTTGCAAGAGAGAATGGACGAAATGAGAGTAAGATCCAACGCTATTATTATCAAGAGAACATTTTACTGTTGCTGAAACAACTGTGACAATACTAAAGCCAATTTTCGGGATATTTACTATAATGGGAAATCAACACATTCCATCAGACTGCTCATGAGAATACTTGTTCTATACTTTCTCAACCCCAGCTGCGACCGACCTGCCTAATGATCATCATGAACAAAACTGAATGCTTAGGTCAATAAAGGCGAAGTGGAGTCTAATGGAACGTGCATACAGTGCTCGAATTTGCTCGGAAATCAAACCCCGGCCCTCAAGCTGGCGAGGCAATGTCTTTATCTTGACGCGAAGTCTTTTGAAGAGGTGTCGCTGCAGTCAAAGTCCTTTAAATATATTGTGAGTATATTTAAAGTACCTTGGCTGCAGTCACGCATGCAGCGCAACTTTCGTTCTCTATCATTGTGCTTTCATGTTCCTGTTTTAAAGCTCTACCTTCGAAATTCTATTATTTTTTTTAAGATTGGCTATGTTTCGCATTTCTAAAGAATAAATATGGTAATCACAATGTAACATAATCTGCTTACAGGAAACTCTAGAAATTCCTAATCAATTTATAAGAAACTAGGTGAATTTCTCAGTAAAGATTAAGTTCCCGTTTACCCAATGCTTATGGACGGCAGAATAGACTGGAAATTTCAAGTCAACTTTAGAGCCAAAATCACATCTCCATTACCTCGTAATCAGCCACAGCAATACTTCAAAAGTCGCTTACGCCTCTCAACGCCCCGGTCATTTCTGCCAACAGAATTATCTGTGCTTGAAGCGTCCTTCAGAGATAAGGAAACAGACCTATCACTTTCATGACATATTGCAGCTGAGGTGAATGAAACTCACTCAAGCAAGGCAGCTTGCGCTTCCGCATCTCGCGCTCAAGGGCGACTGTCAAAATTGACTACAACCAGTTTCAAAACGCCACCTCATCTGTCAACGTGATATGATCAAGCGCCTCTGGAGAAGTCCAAGAGGCTTTTAAGTCTTGCTTTCTTCTTGGGTAGGTACTCTTGCCAAAGGTGGAAGATTTCGCCAATATACAAATTCACTCAAATTAAGCATAATGGGATACACTTTCATTATTTTTGCTTATACTCAAAGGTCCATCTCCATAAGTCATGTAAATCCATAATATTAATTCCTCCTACTATGATTCAGATCTACAACCTATGTTGGATCTCGCGTTAAATTCAATGCCTTACATCACCGGCAGATGGGTCCTTACTGCTCTGCTGGGTCACCAGTAGAAATGGCCTTAAACAAACACGTATGTGTATTCACATCTTTTCAATCCCGCAGTTTAGGTTAACCTTAACAATAACCACATAATATGAACAAACAAAGATTTTTTTAAAATTATACACTTAGTCCCCCATTAGCTACAACTGGCAAGGTAAAAGATCAAAACAGCTTACAATTTCTCTCTCTCTCTCTCTCTCTCTCTCTCTCTCTCTCTCTCTCTCTCTCTCTCTCTCTCTCTCTCTCTCTCTCTCTCAGCCGCAGATATGGTGTTCAAATCAGAAAGGAGCCAAACTAGTTTACAAATGACTCGAGATTATCTGCGGTCAGCTGTCATAAGATACGGCAGTCGTCAAGAAAAATGAACTATTGTCCACAATTACCTGCAAAGGTAGGACCGCATTTGAGCACCATGTGACTATAATAACAATAATAATAATAATAATAATAATAATAATAATAATAATAATAATAATAATAATAATAATCGACCTACTCTTTTGATCCGCGCACTGTAAAAAGAAAAAGAGTAGCAGTAAAGTGAATCTATCTCACTTATTCAGCGATATCCACCGAATTAAAATAATAAAAGTTCTACAATAAGGGTCGAAAAGCCAATCTTCCATATAAGGACATTCTACTTGCGTCAAAAATTTGTTCAAGATCATTCAAATGTGTCGACTTTCTGATTAAAGGGTACACGGCGGATTGAGGTTACAGGGGAGACAGCGATTCTTTTTTACGTCCCTCTCTTTAGACGCAACTCTTTCCATTACAATCCGAACCTTGCACTGATCATTACTTCTGGGCAATATCCAGATCTATCTTTGTCCTTTGTTTCTCTGAAATCCGTAAAATATTTTTTAATTGTAATTTAAACAATATTCGCAATCTGTTAATTTTTAAATAATTTCGTAACTATCATTATTCCTTCTTTATTAAATTCGTCACTTCTCTACAAGATATAAAAATAGTAAGTCAGTATACATTCTTCAATACTACAATTAAAAATTAACGGTAATTAATAGAATTAAAAATTATCGTTCACTGTTTATTCATCATCAGATCTATACTCGATCGTGCCATTAATTTTTCTTCAGATTCCAAAACTACCATTAAAAAGTACAGCTTGAATAGACCCGAAAACTATGAATTGCCATTACTTTTGAGAGTAGATAAATTCACCTTAAAAAAATTCAAAACCCACCATCATGCATAGTCGCAATAAAAAACGAATAATGGCACTATTTCTTACCATAGTATAGATGAATTGATAATACAAACTAAATATAGGGCACTAAAATGACTCGTGCAAATATATATATATATATATATGATATATATCTATATATACTATATATATATATATATATATATATTTTTTTTTTTTTTTTTTTTTTTTTTTTTACCTTGAATGTGCGTCTTAATTGTTAGTGTTGAAGGAGCCAGCCACTGGCCTCTAGAGATCTTACGCAAACGAATTAAATGGTCTCTGGTAATGTGAGGAATAGGCCACAGCCGATGGAAACTTAAGATAACTGAGCTTTCGGGGCTAATTGAAAAGCAAATGATGACATGTAGACATAAGGCTAATTCTGTTTATATATATATAAAAAAAAAAAAAAAAAAAAAAAAAAAAAAAAAAAAAAAGAGGGGAAAAAAAAAAAAAAAAACAAAGAGGAGGCAATCTAATCCAGAACCAGAATCTAGAAGTAAAAGGCAACCTAGTTTTTCAGAGGCTGAAAAAAAATTAATCTTCTGAACATTTTATGATGGGATTCGCCCCTGAATAAGGATTATCTCGATGAAGACCTGGTACCTTTAAATATGATACGGTTATACATATTGATGGGATACTGATCAATCGCGTCATTAAATTTTCTTCTTCTGTCTATTCAACCGAGAGTCCTCAGCATTAATGGATCAATAACCAGTTATATAATTCACGGATGAACTCAACGGATACTTGATGTTACGGCTTAAAACTGACTGACAATAATTTTACCTAAAAATACTACGACCAGTATTGCATGTTGAATATTTCATACTGACTTAAAATTGTGATAGTTTCAAACATGTACGCCAATAAATTTTGTATTCGAGAGATAACGTCAATAGCAGCTTAAATCTTACAACTGATGGAGTAACATACAGTAAACCGGCAACACTCAAGTACTGAAAATATAAGTACAACTTACCAGAAATACCGTGCTTGTTCATCACATACTTTAAACCGACCTTAGCCGACCGCAGGTTCTCTATTTAACATCAATCAGTCGGGTGAAAAGGAAATGTCGAATGTATGGGGGGGAGGGGGGGAACCAGGGTTTGAATGAGATATTAGACTAACGTTCAAAACATCGTTAACACTTCAGAACGGGACTTCAAAACGGGAGTCAAATATCAAACACCTGATTGCCATCTACGGAGATAAGAGAAAGGAAAGTTTGTAACATAAGCTTATGGAAAGGCCTTCTACACCAAGTACTTTAGATGAAAGCGTCGAATATACTAAGATAAAGGGTGCGTTTAAGGTCATGATTAGAATCACGGCTTATTTTACTAAGTTTAAGGCCATATTTAAAAATATGGACGCGATACTGTTAGTGAACATTATTTCCAGCAGAAAATGTCGTCGATTTCAAGCAAGTGCTAGATATTGTCCTCGACAATCCATGATCACATGTAAAATGCTAAAGCTAAGCTCAAAGATCAGATATCAGTTATCACTAATTTCAAGTCTCAAGGTTCGAGCGATAAACATCACATTCAGGACCGTGCTCAATTTATACTTAGAAGTCAACTCGCAGGACTGGAACTAGTCTTCGAGATCTGTAGTCAAATCAGATGGCCAGGATTCTAAATATATAAGTAGCAAAATTAGGAGTTAAAAAAATATGGATTAAACAATGCCCAAAGAATTTTAAAAACTTTAAGGAAACCTGGTCTTTCACAAAATGAAGTCAAAGCATTACAATTACATCATTTAATGCCATAACTCATTAGTCAACAGCAGTAGTACAGATCCTGTAATTCAAGTGTTATACATAGTATCTAGCTCGAAAGAAGAAAGCGATTGTCCATCTACTCCCACAATTATGAATTTTCAGTCGAAAAGGCAAAGTACAGGGAAAATGTAGTTACTGGATAAATTATCTGAAAGCCCACCAGCATAAGGTTACGAAGAAGTAAAACCAGGAAGCGGAAAAGAGGCAAAGATATAGAGGTACAGGAAACTGGAGAGAGAGAGAGAGAGAGAGAGAGAGAGAGAGAGAGAGAGAGAGAGAGAGAGAGAGAGAGAGAGAGAGTATAGGAAGGGGAAGAGGCAATAGGAAGAAGAGGTGTTGACGAGACAAGAAAGGAATCGACCTCGTGATGATAATAACTGAAAAAGGAAACAGCCAAGAAACGGCGTCCATAAAGAATATTGGAATAATAATGAAAACAACCACCTTCTATACAAGTTCCCAAATTAGGATTTGCATCGCGTTTGTAGGTATCATCTTTACTGTGCATGATAATAACATGTTCCAAGGTATGGAAACAAGTGAATTAAGACTCAAGAGATACTGCATGCAAATGGCATTCAAGTGCGAAATTGACCTTTCTCGCACAATAGGAGTGTGGGGATCTGCCAATAGCTCTCCTTATGCAGACAGACAGATTTCTTACTTAAGATTTCCTCTTCAGCTTGGTTTTCAGGTTTTCAATCTCTCATGTATGACTGGGGATTTCTCTGTGAAATTTATGGATTTTAAGGCTATTCCAGAAAGAATGTTTTAATTTCGGTAAAAAAAAAAAAAATCTGTCGAAAGTCGACCAGGTTTCTCTGTAGAGTTTTTCCGCTCATTTTTTTCCTTGGTCTCCTAAATAAAAGCTACAGATGAAGCTGATTAAGAATGCGAAGTTATGTTGCTATATTGCCCATTTTACCCTTATCTTTCTTATCATATTGTAGGCTTGGAACTTGTGTGAATGAATCAAGAGACTTTCAACGGAACTACAGTGCGGTTATTATTATTATTATTATTATTACATAAAAATACAAACACTATTTCTGCATGGAGTTGCCAAATTAGCTTTATACACTGTCAAAATGTTCTCTATTTTTATGCTGGAAAGGATAATTAAAGGGCAATCCAAGTGAACATTGTTCATCACCACAACAGTGAGATGAACATAAATAAAAAATTTCGTAGGATTCCCTTCTATGGTAATAACGAATCCCCTCACTGAATAAACTGTATGATTCGAGAAACGCATGAGAAGGCAGAGTCATAACTTTCTCGAGAGTACTGCCTAATTTGACATCAGAAGGCCAGTATGCAAGCAGTGTTCTCAATACCATGAGAGATTTAGCCACAAATTGGAAATAAACCCCAGGGCTATTGGTGTGACGCAAAAAGGCTGATTTTTAACTGTTGGAAAAATTACATGTTTTGCAATTATCAGTCAAATGAAAATAACATCTAATGAGAGAGAGAGAGAGAGAGAGAGAGAGAGAGAGAGAGAGAGAGAGAGAGAGAGAGAGAGAGAGAGAGAGAGAGAGATGAGGAAAAAGAAAACGTTAAAAAAACTAACGCGACAAAATGTCGCCCAAGAGTTACAGAAGCGACAGGTGACGTATCTAGAGCGATGGGGGCCTGGCCAAGACTAACTCTGCCCGACGGAGCGTGGAGAAATGGAGTCTCTCGTGGTAAAACTCGAGGCAAGATCGAAGAGGCGATAGTGACAGTTACTGATACACCTTACAAGACACTCCGGGTCCTATTTGCACACAGACTGCCACTAAAGCTGGCCTCCGATGGGGATCTAAAAACCTAATCACCGTCGTCTAACTAAGAGGTTCGGCGACCCTTATGAACGGGGCTCATAAGAACAAGTTATATGGGGGCGAGCACCTCAGAGGCTTCAACCAACTTCAACGCATCGTGTTTTAATGAAGCATAAGAAGGAGATATATGTCCTGAGCACAATCTGGAACTTTGATGTCCGGACCTTATGACTGACGAAAACATCAATTAAGGAAACCAACACAGTTGCCTGATGAAAACAAAAGCCTTTACAATTTTTGACATCGGAAGAGGACATTTCAGAAATCTCATGAATTCCAAAACACCAATAAACTCCAGAAACCCGATCATACTAGCTGTTCCTGAACAAAAACACAACCGGCAAAAACTTCTACGCAATTAAATTCTCCCACAATTCGCTCTAGTTACAGTCGCAAAAGACGCAGCATCTGATAATCAGAACGACCAAACACTCTGCATTGGACGCTGAATCTGACTTGATCTCAGTCACAAAAACAAAGATTGAACGTTTGCCCCTTAATTCCTGCTTCGAGTCTGCTCACAGTTCCTCGAATATAATTGACCGGATTTCCAATTATTATGTTTAGAATTTTCCTGGTCTCAATACTACCCATTTTTTTACTTCTTAAGAACACCTCTTTTGTGCCCAAACCTTGTTTTACCTCGGGAAATGTTATCGACAATGTCTTTTTCACTAATTTCTAATATTTTTTACTTTACCAATTTATATTACAATCTACGATTTGCCATCTATCTCGGAACGCATCAGCATCCTTCCAAATACAGAAACATGCATAACTCAGTCTGTTTTACATGAAATTATTAGTTCCGTCACTCCTTCAAGCATTCCATTCCTTTGTTTGTTTGCAACAAACGATACGCTTATCCTCCGTAGTTTTTTTTTTTCTTCCAGTTTGCGTGATCCAAACCTAATAGGTGATTTGGAAGCGCTTGCTTACCTTTTTTCACAAGAGGACCGCTCAACTTCCCTCTTACAGTAGCACCACAAATCACATCGTTTTATACACCACTTTAATCAAGTTACTTTTTCCCTTCCAAACTCTCAATGACAACAGTTACTAGAAAAACTGCTAAAAACTTCCTCCATCATGCAAATTCGATGCGTTTTGATTTTCAACCCCTATATGTATTCCCCATTGTCTTGTCCACACTTTTTCGAGCATGCTTTGCAATAAAAAAAAAAAAAAAAAAAAAAAAAACAAGCATAAACTTAAGTCACTGAGATGAACGATAGAGTTGCTTAGCATAGATGACTAATCTTCTCCCAAACATATTATATCATTCTAACCTTATTTTCTTTTTCTCCCATCTAACACTATTGATTAAGGCATCACCATGTTAGTGGGTTCAACTATTCAGTTCCTTTATTATTATGTCAAAAGCTAATTCGCTGAAACGTGCAAATGATTCACGGCCTTGTTGAAAAGTTGAATAACGGAAAATGTGAAGTACTCATGGAATTTAGCATGAGCTACTGTGTCAGCGAAAGAACACATCAACGATAGAAGCGAACTTCCATCTACAATTCGTACCGATCGTGCGCCGACATCGCTCTTCTACGAAAATAAGTACTGGAAAAGATAACAAACAAAATGCTAAAAGAAAAAAAAAAAGTACCAGCAATCATTTGAAGAATGCTACTTTAAACATGAATAGCAAACTCTGCTCACTGACACTGAATGAAAAAATCACTACCGAAGACTATCAATAATTTCATGTGGAGGTTTCAGTTTTGGAAATGAAAAATCCCTGACGTTAATCTGCCTTCTGGCCGGGCTGCTGAAGGTGAAGTCCATGCCTTCAAAAGACTAGTTTAAGCTAACAGATGAAAAGTTATGCAATGTGTTAATACATGTTACGAAAATAAATAAATAACTTATACATCCAGTACGGAATCGCAAAATTATACTCCGAGCCAGAGTCCATGATTATGGCAAAACAACTAATGCATTATGGAGTCCATCTCGCTGTATTACTGCCTGCATCGGACTTCTCCTTCTTCGATCATGTCCGTCTAGAATGGCCTGAATTAAATGGGGCCGTCTCGTTTAAACAATAGGCTCATTAACAATCCTAAATGTGACCTTATTAATTCAGCTGTCGGAGTCCCCGGGTGTGTACAGCTACGGTCTTTGGCAACAAACCGTCAGTTGCATAGGCGATTAAATATTATATAAAGCCACGTCATCGGACAAGAAAAAAGTAGTACTTGCTAAAGTACTTTTTTAAAAAATGCATTACTTTTCACAGTGCACTGTAATTTTAAAATGAAGTTTAAAAATCTGCCTTATCCATTATCACATACACACATTATTGCATCCACTTAAACTACATATTTATATAAATAATATATATATAATATAATATATAAAATATATAAATATGTATATTTATACACACACACACACACACACACACATATATATATATATATATATATATATATATATATATATATATACACGTACACATGTAGTGTGTGAATGATGCAATGTTCACATCTAGTCGCAAAAATATATAACAAGTAAAAAATGCGCCGAGGTTTCTTCGGCACAAACGAGTTTTCTGTATAAAACCATCAACTATGACCACTGACCAGCAGCTCTCCAGTTGCTCACCAGATGCAGTAGAGGTGGGAGGTGCGTCCCATGGCTCCAGAAAGCGCTGCCAGATGCGCGATACATGGCTAACTTTAACCTTAACTAAAACAAAAACTACTTAGGCTAGATGGTTGCAATTAGGAATCTTTGATGATTGGAGGGTGGATTATCAAAATGGCAGCTTGCAGCCCTCTAGTCTCAGTTTTTTTTATATCTGAGGACGGACAGACAGACAGACAAAGCCGGCACAATAGCTTACTTTTACAGAAAACAAAAAATCTGAAATAAAATCAAATATTATTGGGAAACTAAAGAACTTATGGGTTCAAATTGCATGTAAGGAAACGCTTTTATAAGACCAAATTTGTTTTACTGTGAATATATCATAAAACTGGCAATGGTCAAAATTACAGTGAAGAGACAGACTAAGATGTAAGATCAAGATGCCAACAAATGTTAGATCACAATATATTTGAATGTGCACAAATGGCAACAACATGCAAAAGAAAAATGACAGTAGTCTTAACTGATTCAGTAACATCATATTCTTTAATGGTGGTTTTTCGATCATACGTTCATGTGGTAGGTTTTACCTAAAACGTTCTAAAAAATATTACCCTAACAAATTTTAATGATTATGGACCTCATGATACTATACTTATGCTAGTAAATATCAATGCCATTTCATGTATGAAATAGTAAAAATAACAAACTTTATTGAAAAGTTTTCTTTAGATACTTGAAATCAGTGCCTTGGTTATCTTTGAGTGTATTATATTAATCTCCAAACAATGTAAATCCTTATACAAATTAGAATTGAAAAAGTTACTGCCGCAGAAATAAAAAGATTATTCATTTTTTTTTCTTTTTTTTTGGGGGGGGGGGGGGTGGGGGGGGGGGGACATCGAACATATTCTACTTCAAGATTGTTTGCATACAGAACCAAATTTTCCCATCATCTATGAATCCCGAATAACATCGTCATATATTTATAATTGTAATAAGCATACATGCATGCATGCATGCACGCATGCATACATACATATATACATACATATATATTTACATATATATATATATACATATATATATATATATATATATACATATATATAATACATTATATTATACCATATATATATACATATATATATATATATATATATATATATATATATATATTAATATATATATATAAGCGTGAGAGTATTTTAGCAAGGATGTGTGTAGTAAACGTGAGAGAAAAATTTCCATATTCACTTCTCATGCAGAACACGAATGTATCTAGATATCCAAACAATCTACATGACAATACAACCAATCCAAATAACCTACATAAATGGCCACAAGAACCGTCGTTCATAGCAGCAGCAGCAGGTGCTCCTTGTGGGAATAACTGTCCAGTTACACTTGCTATATTCTTTTCAACCAGACACAAACCAGATTTTGAAAAACGCTTGTCAACTACGCAGACACCATTATTGTGGCAGACACAGTGCTTCGAGGCGAAATTCCAACATTTTCTGGCATCGAGCGAAACATTTTCTAGATACATAGTTACCACGAAATTATTCCTGTCGGCAGACTCATTCCCACGAATTTGCCCCTGAAAGTTTCCTGGACTAGCTTTTATTTTTCTTCTTTTTTATCTCCCGTAACTTGTCCGTGGCGCGAATTTTTAGCATCAAAATTTTAGCTCATTCGGTCGTTGAACGGTAGATTTATAATTTCCTGGAGTATATTATAAATAAACTTGGGACTAAAAATTCAAGGGCATTTGCCAATAACCTTCTAGACTGAATTTAATATTTATCATTCCGATACTATAATCTGCTTTCCACACACGCATGTCTACAGTCTATTTCGCTCTAATGTGCTTCTTGTATTCTAAATGAGAAATTTTACAAAGAATTTCCCAAACAATACATAAAAAAAGACGTTTCCCCTTCTGAAATCTTAAGCATCCAGGTTGAGCAACCCTGCTACCTGTACGAAAAACATCGAGTAATGTGTAAATCATTCCTAGATTTTCGTCTAATATTTTTTCATGGATTATATCAGTAAGAGGGTCAAACACTTCAAGGATTCTACATCGTGGGAAGGTCGACCATTTAAAGTATTCTGATTTAAACAAGCATACAAGACTTAAGAAGATTCTACACCGTAGAAGTATCCACCATTTCAAGGAGTAACCACAAGAGCGATTCTACCCTGTGGGAGGGCCCTACAGTACTTGAAGGATTGTAACCCGTAAGAGTAGGCTATAGTTTAAATGGCGCCCCAGGCTGCATTTTGTACTGCTTTCTGCCTGTTACTTTTCATCCGTTCTTTTTTGTCGCTGACGCCTCTGGTGTCCATCTTCCTCAACTTGAACGTTGCTCCAATTTTTAAGCCTTGCTTACAAAAAAAAAAAAAAACTCAGCACAACCCATATACAGTCTAGAAATGTGACTCTATTCGTTAAACTTATCTGTAAAAACAATTATGGATTTTTGACAAACAACGACTGAGATAATCTGACTATTCCTTACTTCAGATCTAGCTTCCTAATTGGCGTCTGTAGATTTCACCTCTTCACTTCTGAAAATATCTCCGAATCTACTGAGCTCAAATTCATCGCTGACTAAAGTTAATGATGAATTTCTTATCTAGAAAATCATAATATTTCAGTACTGCAAACAATTTCAGTTCATACGGTAAAGAGGAAGTCAATGAACGAATGGATGGTGTCGGTCTGGAGAGAGAGAGAGAGAGAGAGAGAGAGAGAGAGAGAGAGAGAGAGAGAGAGAGAGAGAATAATCCATATCAATGATGCAGCAACTTCCAACATCAAAAATGTCTACGTGCAACAATGCACGTAGCAGACCACTCAAAAATCAAGTTCCAAAATATAATCGATGTTTTTTCTACTGCTGTATTGATATAGTAGATGCCAGCTAATCAGCGAGATTCCACCGAGATATTTTAACTCTAAAACGGACGAACTAATTGGCCCTTGCAATCAAGTGAATCGATTAATTAATGAAGGCAGTCGAAGAAGTAGACAAACAAGGCTAATGTTAAGGTGCTCTCCAACTCATCATAATAACCTCAAGAGACGAAGGAACATTTCTCATCATCATCAGCAGAAACCGACGTGACCTCATGTGAATGAAACAGTACATGTTCCCAATGTGACAGTTAGTTCTTGGCCTGAAGCCATGATTTTCGCATTCTAATTTAACATTCACTAGGCACTACTAAATAATTTGCAAAGTTATATATATTGCAGTGACTATGTGTGTGTGTATATATATGATATATATATATATATATATATATATGTATATATATAAATGTATATATAAATATATATTAATATTAAATATATTGTATAGTATATATATTATATATATATATATATATAGTAATTAAAGAAAATATAATAATACGATATATATATATATATATATATAGATATAATATACATAATAATGTTAATGTATTATATAATGTAATATAAATATATATATTATATAGTATATATCTGTATATGTATATATAAAATATATATATATATATATATATATATATATATATTACACACATTGCAGTGACAATATATGTATATTATTAATATTTATTATTTATATATAATATAATTAAATATGTAATTTTATTTTATATATATTAAAAATACTATATATTTATATATATATCATATAATATATATATTATGTATATATTATATATAAAAATAGACTCACAATCTTCGTGTAAGTACAAGTACGCACATATTCGTATGTAAATAATAATATCACAGAATAATAATTAAAGTGCCTTCTCATGTTCTTCTATAATACTCGTAAACACGAATAAGACCATGAATAATTGTTTCCCCCTTTCAGCTTGATTTCCTGCGATAGGTACTAAGAGGTCACAAAATGGATAACCTTTTTCCCCGTAAGGAAAATGATTAATGATGTTCCCTACAACGAGTGACAGGTCATTAAAACCGCTACAACTACTGACGCTTCTGTTACTACAAACATCGTTATTTCTTACCAGAATTCTTGCATGGTTTAAAAAGACGCAGAGAGTTTATTCATGTTCGTCGTTTTGCTCCTAAACCTAAGCTTTTTTTTTATCAATTAAGTTTTTATACAATATCCGAAGATCAGTTCAGTGGCTAAACTGATTAATTCTTTTCTGCATTCATTTAGCCACTTACAGAGATAATATTTTGCATTCTGTGCTCGCAAAAGTCACAAGAGAATATCTGCCTCATGGTAACCCCTTGTTCACTCTTTAGTTATTCCAACATCTGGGGTTAACAACACCTAATATATCACTTGAAAACGACTAACTTTGTGTCCCTGAATGGTTCTCAAATTTCTTTTGTAAAGCGGAAAGATTTCGCAAATAACCTTCATAAACCTTCATAAGACCTGGCAAGAGTCAAGAGGTCTAATCCTACCTCCATGAGAAGATTACTTAAAGCCAAGTAGCATGGAGGGAGAGAGGAAGGGAAGGGGGGTGGGGAGAGATAGAGAGAGAGACGATGCTGAGCCTAAGGATTGGCTTGCAGGGAACGGAGGAAGGGGCAAGGGGGAGTAGCGAGGGGGGAGGGGGGAGGACGCGGGACCCGCCTTCCCCATTACAACATGAATTAAACATGGCTTTTCTCCACCCGACAAATGGGCCCTTTTTCGCCGTTTTCTCCTTCCCTCGCATCGCTTACCTTGACTGAAAGGGGTTCTTTGACGTAGCGGGATGACTTGGATGAGCCGAAATGATGGAGAGGGGAAGGCAGGGCGACAAAGGAAGTCTGTACCGAGTGAATGGAGGATTGTTACGGTAAATACACACCGGGGGAGGCCAATGATAATAATTAAGACCAAAAATTAAAGCAGCCCGGGCGAAATGACGTACTGCGGTAAAGTGGTTATTTGTCTTCAGAGGAATGGGGTTGGGATGCTGGCGATGTCAATATACAGAGGCACAGAAAATAAAAAGAATTAATCACGCAATATCAAATACTTATGTATGCTAATGTTATATACGCCCAATAAACATATTTATATCAGTAAGAACTCGATTAATTCCATAATGGTAATGAAAACAATCACTATGCTTCGCTGACAATTATTTCATCGCTACTGGACGACTTTTCATATTAGATAATGTTAATTAGTTTTTCCACCACACATTTACTTGGCTTTAAAACGAAAGCTTCATGCAGTTACTTTAAATTTCAAGATATTTGCCTCTTCTTAAATCAGCAGACTACGTTCTTGCTTTCGTTTTAGTTTATATACCTGATATTATTACACCAGCTTTCATTCCTTCACTTTCAGTTTATTACCCAAGTGAATTAAACAAGTTTTCATTCTGACCCACGAAGTATCAGCATTTTTACCTGACTTTATATCCCTACTCTCATTCAATACTACCATAACACCTGGCTTTATTAAACACGCTTTATTTATGACCCCTACAGTGTCAACACATTCATCCGCCTTTGTTACACCATGTATCACTTTGTCCCATGATGCATCAGCATATTTTACCTAACTTTACATCACTACTCTCCATTCTGTCCTATTCATTTTCTGCAGATTTAATAGGGCTTTACAGTATCAGCTTTCATCCTATAAATTGTCTCTTCAGTTTATCTAGCAGAATTTATAAAACCAAGTCCACCTGCTGAAGGTGCTTCATTTTTACCCTGAACCTATGACCCTGAGGACTTCAATGAACAATCTGTCGCTCTAATCTACCGTTCAACACATCCCTCTCCATCATTTGCCTAACACCTCTCTGGGAAATTTCTTACACCTAACGAGAAAAACACTGCCATAAGTCTTCCGAGCACGTGGTGATCATGGTGCGACTGATTCTGCTATGTCCTCCGTATAAGGGAAAGGCGTGGAGGCAGATGGAGCCTTGTAACTCGGCTTTGGGAAGCTTCACAGAGCGGCCAAATTGTACAACACGCGGCCGTTACCATGGCTACATTGTGAATTAACACATGAATAGGGAGAGAGGTCTACTATTTAAGAGTATATGCAAATACAATGGTCATGTTTCACTATGCATGTACTATATACTCATGCTCCCATGGCATTCAAACGTTAGCTGTTTCACCTAACACTCATCCTCTCTATCTTATACAATAACAAACGTTTGTTTTCACATGTGCAAAATAGCTCTGCAGATACGATATCAAATGTAACCTAAAAATGAGTGTCTTACAGTGCGTTCAGTGACACTAGCGTCACAAAGGAGCTTTGCAACAATAATAGGTATGACACAATTAATATTCAACCTCAGAGAGATGGAAAATAAATACAGATCATTAAAGGTATCGGATAGAGGATGTTAATAAGGATGATGATGATGAGACACGCAGTGTAAATAAATGCTTTATTGTACAAAAGCAAAACCTCGCAGAAAATGAGGTCTGTCTAGTGCAGAGACTTCCTGTGCTTATTAAGACGACTAGACGCTCATTAAAACTGAAGGAACGTAATTATAACCGCATCACCCGCAAGACGCTTTCTTCATCCTCAAGAAAACCCTCACCCTACTTTCATGAAACGCTTTACTGTTAGCAGGGTACGAAACGGTCTTCTCTCAAGTTCTTTTACAAATACTGATTTAAGTCAGGTGATCATATAAGTTCATAATATTTGAATTATCTTGGTACTATCAAATTACTATCATAAACATACAAACATGGATACTTCCCTATATATACTCGTGTGTGTGTGTGTGTATGTATGTATGTATATGTATGTATGTATGTATGTATGTATGTATGCATACATGCATGTGTGTATATATATATATATATATATATATATATATATATATTATATATATATACACACACACATGCATGCATACATACAACGAGTATATATAATGTCCAGAAGAGACTATAATATCTTCTGGAAGACGTCTTCACGACTCCAGAATCCTATGAAGAGCTCATTGTATTATCACGGCTTCCTGAAGAAGACTTCAAGAATTCAGCTGCCTTCGAGGCCTGTCGCCTCCAGTACGGACCAAAAACTTTGGAAATTCTCAGAAGCCCTTTGAATCCATCTCCAATCGTGCACAATCCTAAAGAGTAGCGGTTTATGGAGAAGAAATCGGAGACGAAAGGCTTCGAAGCGTCTGGAGATTGTCTTGAAACCTCCTGTATTCCCAGAAGCCTTATATATATATATAGTATATAGATTAATATATATATATATATATATATATATATATATATATATATATATATATTACTATTATATATATATATATATGATATATATATATATATATATATTATCTTAAATTATAGATATGTATAATTATATTATATATTTATATAAATATTATATATGTATATATTATATATATATATATATTATATATATCTTTATATATATATATATATATAACTATAAAAAACTTCCATATTAATTATATATATAATATATCTATATAAGGCTTCTGGGAATACAATCTCCAGGCGCTTCGAAGCCTTTCGTCTCCGATTTCTTCTCCATAAACCGCTATTCTTTAGGATTGTGCACGATTGGAGATCGATTCAAAGGGCTTCTGAGAATTCCCAAGTTTTTTGGTCCGTACTGGAGGCGACAGGCCTCGAAGGCAGCTGAATTCTTGAAGTCTTCTTCAGGAAGCCGTGATAATACAATGAGCTCTTCACAGGATTCTGGAGTCGTGAAGACGTCTTCCAGAAGACATTATAATGAAGATAAGCCACAGGTTAGTTCTACTTCTCGAAATACGTAAGCATGAAACATAAAGTGTTGTATGTATTCCTAAATTACTAAAACATTACTCCAAAGATTTGGACAGTTATCAACGTACATTGAGTTGAGATTCAGAAGACGGGAGGAAATGATACGATGATGACTACTTTTCTTTTTATTATTATTGTTTTTATAATAATTATTATTATTATTCAGAATAGGAACCCCATTCAAATGGAACAAGCCCACAGTCGACACTGACTTGAGATTCAAGCTTCCAAAGAATAATGGTGTTCATTTAAAAGGAGTAATATTGCTGCTTGCACATCCATTAACGTAAGATGGGTACATATTTAAGGTAGAGAGTCTCCGTTGTTGAAAAATATCCGTCGAAATTTTGCATTTTATTTATAGAGGTGATTAAAGTGTCACAGAATACAGATAAACGTCTGCGATGTCCTCCAGATCAATTATCGTCTACAATAACAGAACTAGTCTTTCAACGGCATTCGTCTTATAAGAAGAAAACAAGGTTGTACATCATCCCTATAACAATAACAACAACGACACTAATAATAAACTACCAGACCCTGGTGTATTATGGCTGCTTATTGTCAGGGAAGACACAAAAATATAATATTAATTCGTTGTTTACTTTCGAAAACCTCCTTGACATCGGTCCTTAAAGGTTAAGTGGATTCCACAGGGAAAAGACGCTTAAAGAGCCTTAGTCATAAATGCTGTATAAATATTGAAGTTAGGGGTCGACAACCAAACTTTCCGCAGCCTGACCTCATTAACGCTCCAAAACAACATATTTTTGGCGCCACCTCCATCAGCGCGCCAAAAAGCCCGAAGACCATTAGCGTGCCGCGACACTCCATAAATTGCACGAATGACATTTGGAAAAAACAGATGCGCACTTTAGTGGGACTCGATAAATGCAAAAGGCCATTCACTCTCCTTATGTAACTGCACTCCTCAATTTAATGGAATACTTTACTTCAGAAGCGACAGAGACTGCGGTAAAATAAAAAATAAAAATAAAAACTTGTACAATTTTCACAGTTTTTCTTCTACTTTCAATGAATATTTAATAAAAACATGTTTTCCAGTCAGACTTTATCTTTAAGAATCTGCAAAAAACTGTAAACCATAATGGAATGTTCAACGAGTTTCATGAAATTGACAAGTGACCAGGACTTTACACAGCGAATTTCACTTACACTGAAAAGCTAAGCGCGTTCATAGATTCGCCAAACATCCTAAATATTTGCAATGGGAAGATGTAGACGACGAATAATGGAGGAAAACTGCCACCTTCGACAAAGCATAGCAAAGATATTCAAATAGCTAAGGCGGATCACGTACATTTCAAAAAAAAATGGCCAGCTGACCTGTCTCCACCTCACTCAGCGAGTGAGGGACGCTGGGTTCAGGAAAGGTCAGACCAGAACATCTCAACCGAAGAAACCAAATTTATCATTGCCACCATTTTTCTTCAGAGAAAGAAGCCAGGTTTCATTTGAACCTCGTCTTCTCTTTTACTGTTATTCTCACTAGGCCATATAAGGCGTCCGCCATACGCAACTCTTCTCCACGTCCTAAGTTTCCTCTTCCCTCTATCAAGGTTCAAGCATTCCCCCAACCCACCCCACCCACCCTGTCCTCCTGTGAGATACACGTCTACTACATAGTTATCCCTACACGCATTATGAATTACACGGACTAACCAGACAGCTGACAGGTATGCTATAGACACGGTCGACTATAGAAGAATATAAAAAAGGATACGGTCAAATAATACCTGCTCTCTCTCTCTCTCTCTCTCTCTTCTCTCTCTCTCTCTGTTTTTCCTCCTCTTGTCAAATCGCAACGAACCTAACGATCCCAGACCAGGAAATAAAAAAAAAAAAAAATGGTAGCAGAGCCGCAGCGAAGCGCTCGTCTCTAAGGTACCGGTAGTTGGTAAAGCAAACAATCTTTTGACATACATATGCTACATCACATGCTGGGGCGACACGCGGTTAACATTGAGGTTAAGGTAGGGATGGGTGGGGCAGACTCAATATGGAACGACAAATTGAACCAATCTCTCTCTCTCTCTCTCTCTCTCTCTCTCTCTCTCCTTAAGTCGTCTCTCTCCTCCTCTCCTCTCTTCTCTCTCTCTCTCTCTCTCTCTCAATTATAAAAAATTCGTAGGGAAGGGTGGAGCACAATTAATTGGGGACAGCAATTTTACAAACTGGTTGAAATCTCTCACTTTCTCTCGCCTCTTATTAACATCTAAATGACAGTAAATGACAAAATTGCATCACTATCCTAGAAGAAGAGTAATCCAACTTCCGAACTTTCCCAACATTACTTATGTCGCCCAAACACAAGACTTTCTTTTTATAATTTTAGTTGTTACCTCTTACTTCCTGCAACATTGCAGGTTTCGCAATATTCATGAAACTGACAATATTTTATGATACCAAGGAAATCTCTTCAGGAGAGGAGAAAAGAAAGCTTTTTCAGTCCAAAGACTGCCCACAAGAAAGCCTTTCTTTTTTTGTAATGAAATAATCACCAAAATCTGAAATATTTTTTCTGCCGATTGAAAAAATTTGAATAAGATAATAATTACTATTATTAGTATTAGGATGAGTAACATTATACTCTTTAATATCATTTTTATCATTATCATGATAATAATTTTCTATGGTCATTTGCCATTAATAACTACCTTATTTTTTTCACTTTACTAACTCATTTCTGCAGACCTGTCTGTAAAAGACAAAACCGCAGTTACTTTCGTAACGAATCAGGAGTACTCGCAATTCTAGGTTATTTTTTGCCATTTTTCACTCCCCTCTCCCGATGTCGCCCCCTTCACCCACCATCCAACCTCATTTCACCCAGTACCATCAACGAATTCTGCTGTTAAATTTCTCTCTCTCTCTCTCTCTCTCTCTCTCTCTCTCTCTCTCTCACCACACACACACAACACACACACAACTTCACCTCAATTACTGTCCGAATGATATTTTTTAATGTCGTTGTTGATCATGACCCTGTTTATAAATCCGTCGGTGTGTTCTCTTTTATCCGTTAAACGGTGTTCCTCTGATCTCCCCTTCATGAGAAATGGAACTGGTCGGCATCGCTCCCGGCTCCTTTTCGCTGAAAGTGGGTCGTACGTGAAGGACGACGACGACGACGACGACGATGATGATGATGATGATGATGATGATGATGATGAGGAGGAGGAGGAGGAGGAGGAGGAGGTGGGGTATTTTCGTAGGCTCTTTCCACCCATGTCACGGCATCTTATTATCGCCACTGCAATAATCATCAAAATAAGCCTTTAAGCTCTTAACCGAAAACCTCTCTCTCTCTCTCTCTCTCTCTCTCTCTCTCTCTCTCTCTCTCTCTCTCTCTCTCTCTCTTCCGTTCGCAGTCTCCATTTCAGCTCTCGTCTTCCCAACAGCTCAATGAAATAAAATAAAAAATTAATATCGCATAACACAAAAACGAAAAATGTATCAACAAAATTCATGCCAAATTTGGCTCGACTCTCTGAGTAAATATTTCAATAAATTTTATAACATTCAAGCGGACGGTAGAGTTGAAATACTAAATAAGATGCATTGCAAACGTGTAATGCAGCACTTGCCAATCCTTCAATTAAAGCAACCGAAATAAAGTTTTATCGTCTTGCATCAATCAAACGAGTTCTTAGAATCTGTTACCGCACATCTGTAACTAGACATGGAGTAAATGTATAATGAAGTGAGTGAATACGCTACAGTTGGATGAAAATTCCTTGTTTTGAAAATGCTGAGAAATGGTAGAATCAATTACAACTGGTAACATAACCGTGTATTAAGGAAAGTTTAGTATTTCTGCATATGTACCGAACTCGGATATTGAAATGTTTCAAAGACTATTAACTCGGACAACAGCTTTCGATACTCGTATCTTAACCAGGTGTTAGATACAGGCAAAGTTTTCAGTTATTTTTATGGCATGAATATTACTGCATCATAAAAAAAAACCTGCCCTTTCTACATTACTGACATAATGCTATTTATACAGTATTAGGACGACAAGCGACAAATCTTCCAGTTAAGCCTATGAGATAACATGTTGCACAACACTAAAAAAAATTATTTTTTATAATACGAAAAGGTTATTCACCGTCTTCCCTTTCACTCCTCCCCTCAACAAGAAACCCTCGGTGTTTTCGAGATAATATATAACTGAAGTGCAACTGACACAAGTAGTATATCAGCTAACCAGGACGACAATCATGCCCTTTAACACATAGAAGATAAAATGAACAGGTAAAGCTCGAAATTGATTGACTGGTTTCCGCAGCCTGGCGTTACTCTATTTCTACTCAAGAATTCAATCGTTCAACCACATACTGAAAATCACATAATCACTTTTTTTTCCAAAATAAGTGAACAAAAAAAAATAAATAAATAAATCATCTATTATCTACCAAGTCGAATGGCGAAAATAAACTACCGTGCAATACAAAAAATAAACACCAACCAACAAATGATTTCAGAGAGGTAGAGATGTAACGAGAGACTCGTTCGAGAGAATGAGCAAACTCATTCACCGCCCGAGTGAGTGAGTGTGTGAGTGAGTAAGGCAACCAATCTGCCAGTCTTTATCAACGGACACATCACCAAACCGAATTATGAAGGGCTACGGACACCGAAGGCCTTCGATGTAATCAACCAACAACAAACGACTTGGGTTCACACCTTCGCTGCTATAAGGTAGAATCCATTCCGATAAGAGAAGTTCATTTCGCAGAGAAGAGTTCATTTCAGTTTTGTAGGTTTTTTTTTTTTCTTTATACAAGTTCATTTTGTTAGGAAAAGTGCGTTTTTTTTTTAAAGAAAGTTTATATTGCATTATTTAAAGTCCATTGTATTGTGGAAAAAGTCATTTTAAATATGAACAACGCATTTCTCAATTACCAGTCCACTTCGTTGTGAAGATCCAATTCATTTTTTTATAAAAGGCCTATTGCATCATAACCGTCCTTTTCTATAAGACTGTTACGTTAAGGAAAGTCAAATTATATACGAAATACTCCAATGTTTTGTGCGACGTCTCTTTCCCTAAGAATGTCAATATTGTTATGAAATATAACTTTACATTGCAAAAAAGCCCATGGCTAAGAAAAGGCTATTTCTTCTTGAAAACAGTCCACGACCCTGCAGCAAAATAAAAGTTCTATTTCGTTAGAAAAAGAGCCACATCACCTATAAAAAAAAAATCCAAAATTCGTCATACAATTAATCTATTTGGCTATAAAGCGCATTTCGTTATGGATAAAACCTATTTCATTCCAACAGACTAGGTAGCAAATATGGACACATTGAAGTGGGCGCTCGGTAGTCCTCATTCATCATCAGCCACTTATCGAGAGACAATGTCCATTAAATAAATTTCCCGCAATCGGTCCTCCTTAGAGCGTAATGCGAGGAGCAACAGCGGACCATAAATCCTCTTTGAAAGTATAACTAGGAAAAATAATGAGGGATGCGAATCGGTCGTGTGTAAGAACTAACTGGTCTGCAACTTTAAGACGATTTTTCATTTCTTTAATTCGTTTGGTTCCTAAATGTTTTGTCTCAGCGTGGACTTCATCCCTCACTTAAGTAATACAGTAGAAAAATACTATTATATAACTGCTATCAAATGTCAATAAAAGTACTTACAACATAAACAGAATAGTCACTGTTTCTCGCAAGATTTCTCTCATCTCTTCGCTTTCCTTTTTTCATTATTACATTTCGTCCTTTTCATCTACAATGTATGTCTATAATTTGCAGCTGACATTATGCTGGGAAAATATAAGAGCCTTTTTCATACCAACTTTCCTTGAGCAGTGATAATTTTCCGTTACTAATGATAGGGCTCTTATTTTGCCATTATTATTTACGAAATACTCTGTTATCTTTGTTTATCCCCTTTCCTCACTTCAAAATAATGTCTCCATTATAAATAATGTCGTTTCTTTTAATAATGACTTTCAAATTACAGTGTGTTCACATGGTAACATTGAATTTCACCCTCTCTCTCTCTCTCTCTCTCTCTCTTCTCTCCTCTCATCTCGTTCATCTCTCTCTCTCTCTCTCTCTCTCTCTCTCTCAAAAATAATCCTTTCTTGGTTTTTAACGAAGATCTCTCTCGTGAAACTTCTATTTTTCAAAGATTCTCATTTCCTTAACCCATCGCTGATCAAGAGAAAGCCTCAGCATTAGCGAATTCCGTCGAAGTCTCCTCCACCAACTACTGCTATAACCTATAGTCTCCAGAACCTAAACCAAGGGACCTTGCGCAAGATGACCGTAATTTTCTCACGTGGGAGAATTTCTTTGACGCCTTCCCGCTGTTTTCATTAGCATCCGCCACCACCCGGTTCGGCCAAAAGAGGCAAAACATTAATAAATCCTTCCTCTCAACGATGCAGGTAATGGGAGAGAAAGTCTAATCAATTCACCTCCCTCCCTCCCCGTCCCCGCTTTCGAATTCTCTGCAACATCGTCATTTTATTTCTCAACGATGGAGAGAAGGTGCTTCCCAGTTTTCTTCATACTTATTTAATGTTGCAAAGTAATTATGGCTTTCTTTCGGCTTTCCCCCATTTCAATTGTTCTTCGCGAATATTTCTTAATCTGCCTTTTCCACTTTAACAATACTTTTTATCTCTGAATACTTTCACAATGACTTCAGTTTTTTTTTGGACTAACTTGCAGGTTTATTTAACTTGCCTCCTGGAACATCTATATATTTCATTCGCCTTTTCCACCTCACAAAAACTTCCCATTTTCTCCCTTAAATCCTCATTACTTCCATTGCAAGAATTCTTAACTTCAGTAAACCGTTTCTTATATTTGACTCACAATTCCAAAATCGCCTTCCCATTTACGATTCTTTTCTCCCACAAACTTTCTGCATTATTTCTCCATTTACCTTAAGACACATTTGTAAAATTTAAAGGAAAAGGCGGAACTTACAACAACGTAACCCTCTAAAATGGGCTATCAACATTCCCTAATTTCTGGGCAACACTAAAATCCCAAAATATCTCTATACTTAAAAGTGCCCATAACTCTTCCTTAAAATGCACAACCCAACTTTTGTCAACTCTCTTACATGGCCCTTTTTAAAGTGCCTACGTTTTACCACGTTTCGCCTTTAGACCTGCTGATTCCAGCCGGATGATCTAGTGATCATCCAAAGCTATTATAAATTCCTTTTCTGGTCTTACTTGACAGCACCATTCAGGTTCCTAGATACCACTTGATATCGTATCTCACATTCCTCAATACCACAAGAAAACCTACCTCATATTTCTTGAGTGAGATTTGTCTTATCTCTGCACTCTTTCTTTAAGTTTAACCCGATCGATACACAAATTATGATTCTTACTCTCTCATGTGAAGGAGTTTTCAAATGGCCACAAAATAATCAATAAGCTATGTGTATAAAATCAACTTTTCCTCAGGAAACGTTCTAACGTTATTAATCTTATAAGAAGTTAAATAAAATCCCAAAAAGCTTCTCAACAAGTTAAAAATCCACTCAAATTATATCAAAGCGAAAGAGTGGTATTCCAGAAGGGATTCTGCACTCGCCTTTTATAATTCCCCAACTTTATTTACCTTCTGAATCGGAAAAAACATTTTACGCATACTCCTCTATAGAATACTAAAACCTCACGACTGATCACCTGATAGATTTAAGATTAGCCTGGCGTCACAACAACAATGGTCTAAAACTCTAAGGAATATTTCAAACTGATGAAGGACGACGATGCTGGTGATGATCACGTCGACATAGCTCATCGTATTGTTTATGATGACGATTGCAGGGATACGTCATTATTCACAAGAAAGTTGTGACATGTGTCAACCAGCCAGGAATGCACACACTTCTCAGGCGACGTGAGGCGCAACAACGAAAACGACGGCCTAACGACGTGATGGGTAGAGAAGACGAAAGAACGAGAAAGCCACAAGGTAACAATAATAATACTGATGTTGTTAGTGACTGTGGACGTGGTACTGGAGGTGACGATGTTGGAGTTAGAATAAAAATTTACACCGTTTACCTACAAAAATACACGAGTTCGTCTTACCACGTGCGTCAGATCATAAAAAGGCACTACATAATTTTATTCGAGGAAGTGGTGGTATTGAATTTGAGTCGCTACACGTTTAATGAATTTAAGTCTTTAAACTTTAATTAGGCATACACACATTTATATATGAGAGACAAATATTAGGAATACATTGGTAGAATCATACATGCACACAGATTATATATTAGATTGATATACATATATATATATACGTATATATATATATATATATATTATATATAATTATATATATATCTATATATATATATATATATATACGTATATATATATGTATATCAATCTAATATATAATCTGTGTGCATGTATGATTCTACTACTCATGTATTCCTAATATTTGTCTCTCATATATAAATCGCATTCTCCTCTCTCATAGCTCCCCTTTAAAACACGACCAGGCTTTCCAAATTTTCTGGTGCCTACAGAAACACAACTGACACGGCCTTCACAAAGAACTTGTCTGTAATTTCAGGTATCATTTTTATTTCTATCCTACAATATACTTCTGATACACTTCTTAAATAGTTTATTCTAAAGTCGACAAAATTTCTACGATACAGTTTCACTGTCTTACCATGATTTCACTATCCATGTCTGTATGGCAATACAGATCAGAACCGTCTAATGTACAACTTACTTTTTTGTGCAATTTCAGTTCATTTGACTTCCAAATCTTAATCCACCTGCCGATTCTTTGATTTAACCATTTTAGTCCTTCACTAAATTCCAACCCAAGAGACTCTGCACTGGATATCATTGTTCCTAAATATTTCATAAAGTGCAAAACATTCATCCTTTTTCCATCTGGCGTTATTTCATTCGTTTGTGCACACTGTTACCATCACTTCTGTTTTTCGTAAATTTATCTAAGCCCCATCTCGCTAGACACAAGCATTTCTAACCAGTAAGCCTTGGAAATCATGCTGCCTTTTGCTGATTAAATCAGCATCATCTACATATACAGTGAGTGTCATGTTTCTATCGTCACTCTAATCTAAACCTTCTCTTATATCTCCAACCACTCCTTTTTTTATCATGAAAAAATCCACGAGAAGAGCCAAACACAAAAGATGACTTAACATTGACATTGTGTTCACTGAACAAGAATTTATCGACATAAATTTGCATCTACTTCGTTCGTGGATAATTTAAATTAGCTTTACACATTTAACCAGAATACCACAGCGACGCAGGACCCCTCATAATACTGGTCTATAGCCGTTTTCAAATGCCTTATCGTTAGTTGATTTTTAAATTCAACACACTGCCGCACAAACTGTCTCAACGAAAATATTTGATCTGCGCAACGGCTGCATTTTCTAAAACAAGCTTGTTCATTTCTAAGCCTCTTGTAATCTGTCTCCAGCCAACTAAATATATTAGTCACAATCGATGTCACTGCAACCCATTTGGTTACCCAATTAAGTCAGGTCACCCTTCTTTGATATCTTTGCCATGACTTCCAATTCCCAGTCACTCACATTCATTTCCTATTTCCACTGTCTGCCAAACGGTCTAGTAAGTATCAGGTGATCTTTTGATTTTCAGTTAAAATCATCTATGCAATAATTCCACCATCATTATCCACTCTCTCTCTCTCTCTCTCTCTCTCTCTCTCTCTCTCTCTCTCTCTCTTAACAAACACGCGTTTATATACATGCATATATATTATATATATATTATATATATATACTATATATATATATATATATAATATATAATATATATATAATGTATATATCAGCGTAAAGGAGGACTATGGAAACGTTCTAAATTCATTATAATCCTTTATTTCATACGTTTCGTAATAAATTTATTACATCCTCAGGGAATCTGTTAGATAATGAATAAAATTACTTTGAAAATTACTAAAAAAATACACAGAAATAAAAGCAAGACCAAAGACCGTTAACCAACCTAATGCAATGGTCCACCTTCACGCTGATGTGCCGTCGCCTACTCTGTCTTTATATATATATATATATATATATATATATATATATATATATATATATATATATATACACACACACAACACACAGAGAAGGAGAGAGAGAGAAAGAGAGATCTAGTTCGAGGGCGCAGGTGTGTTTGCAGAAGCCCTCTCAAACAAAACTGTCCAAACTCGTCGATATGCAAAAGGAAGCCTGAGTATAAGAAAAAAGGACTTGAAAGAGTCAATACAATGATTTGCAAAAACAATTCCCTTCCTCCCAGAACCAAGCCGCAGGCATCGCTGATTATAATAAAACTTAAAAGTTTTTTTACATTCGAAAGGGGCGTTCACTTTCTCAAATACTCAAGAGACCAAGTTTATATAATACGTTCAAAGACCCTATCTATTTATTAAGTCACCATTTGCATTTTCATCCCACGACCTTATCCGCAAGTCACTGCCTGCATTTGCACACAATGTGCCTCTGCCGATGCGCTTACTACCAACGGACGTCTCTTCAGTTCGACATTTGCATTTAAATAATTTCCTTTATCTGTATCTTAAGGTTTACGTTTACTCTTTATGACGCTATCCATTTCTATACTAGTTTACCCATGCCGTCCAATAGGACGGTGAAATGAGAGAAAGGGGGTGGAGGGGGGTCAACACAGGAGGTCCGACCAAGACCTAAAGAAGAGAGGGTACGGCCCTACGGACGTTACGTACCGCCCCGAAGTTCAGACGCAGGTATCTCCATTTTGCATACTTGTATATGAGCCCAGTGATGAGGCCAGCCAAGGTCGGGATGTCGGTGTTTCTAAATGATTTCTGTTATCGTAGAATAATTGTCTTTAAGAAAAATCATATATTGTATATGGATACACAAACCATAAATACCGTATATGGATACACAAACCATTCTAATTATAGATATCTATATTCGCAAAATTCTCCACAATTACAAATTTTCGACTATATTCTTTTCTTCGCTAGGTTCACTTTTTACAACGAATGACCTTTCACTACACAAAGAACATAAACCTTAGAGCTTTCATTAAATTTCAGTTACACCGGCGTATCTTTCAGCTAAAATGATTTCTTGTGGCACTACTATTTCAGCAGTTTCAAATCCTTCAAATAACAAAAATTAAAATATATTTGCTTCACAGCCCCATTACCATCTATAACTATAATTTGTGTTCATTTTTAAAGGCTAATTCAGCTATTGTAGCATGATACTGCTAATGGCGCATTTCATCAAACGCTGTTTTTATTAGAGGTCAATGGGACGACCTTCCCAAGGCCAATGTCTACCCTCAGGCCAAGAAATGCAAAGAAAACAAAAGGGAACTTGATCAATTAAAAGTAAAATCTGAACTGTTTTTTCCAGAGTGCTTTCATCTGTAACTTAAGTGTTTATGTTAATTTTAACTATCCCAAGTCCTTAACTATTTCTTCCCCGGCAATATCGTCGAAGACTTCAGCGACCATGATGGGAGACAGCATACAACGACTGGTTGCAATGACGTGACGATACAACCACCACCACCACCACCACCTCCTCCTCCTCCTCCTCCTCCTCCTCCTCCCCCTCCTCCTCCCCAAGAGCTGTCATACCGGTCAATTTACGCCGTGGTGATAGTCATTCCCCCTAATCAGCCCCTGAGTCGGTAGCCACGCCGCCTAAGTAAATGTGTCAAGAGGATGCCGCCGTCATCATTACCATCGTCATCAACATGAAGATGATGCCCTCAAGAGCTTCCACAGTTATCACGAAAACCAGCCATTAATTCACGCTCATAATGGAACGTGCCGACTCCCGAATACATTATGAAAATGAACCACGGCGACTTCTATTTCCTGGCCTTCTGCTATACCCTCAGCATCCACTCGGTTTTGAAATGTCGTCGTGCAAGGAGATGATGGGTGCTAGTTATTTATAACAGTGTTATAAGGAGGGTATAACAAGTGGAAAGAGAGAGAGAGAGAGAGAGAGAGAGAAGGGGGGGGGGGGGGATTATTAGTGAAAAACAACACTAATCACAACTGCAATGATCTCGCTATTCTCGTGAAAATAAAATTTTCTTGCACACGAAAGACGCCCATCATTCTCCTCCCTTCCTTTTCCCTATATGGTACTATAGTACATCATGATTTCTCTTCTTAAACACCTTGAATTTTACTCTATCCCCATTGTTAATCCGAGAGAATTTTGATTTTGATTTTGTCCTTGTCTAGCACACTAATCCCTCGAGAGATACAACTTGAAATCAAAATTCATTCGAATGGCTTCCCCAAGAAAATGTTTTTCCCTCTCTTACTGGTGTTTAATTATTCCCTTTTTGGAAATTCAGATGAGAGTTATACAGAATTCTCATCTATCCTTAATACCATTTCAGATCTAATATTAACTTTTATTTTTCATAATAATTCCGTCTGGTTGAGTGTGAAAAGCAAAGCTCTTAAATTTCTCATAAGAACACTACGTAGACAGATACATAAAAACACAGATAGATAGATAGATAGATAGATAGATAGATAGATAGATAGATAGATAGATAGATAGATAGATAGATAGATAGATACCCGAATAAATATATTTAACTAACGCTACACTTTATGGGCCAACAGCCAGCAAAAACAAACAGGTAGACACGTGTGAGCAGATAACCTCCATCCTACTTTGTTGGCAGAGGCAGTGAATTTCTCGTCTCGTTTTTCCCATGAATCATCAAAATCAACGTTAATCCACAACCCACTTCGTGCTGATTTGCAACTCAATCTCCCGTCCAACATTTTTTATCGCAAACTGATAACTGATTTTATCTTACAATACCGATGAAGCTCAATTATAAATTAGTTTTGCGTGCAAGTAATTGCATTCTACAAAACTCTCCTTACCTAGCGCCTACAAAGAACTGCATAATCTGCTCGCTATAGATCCTGCTGCATCACCATTACGAGGATCAGGATCGTCTGTTCTCAGAAATTTTGATAAATGCTAGATTTAGGTTGGCAGCCATCGTCCTTTTGAATAAATATACCTCTGCTCACTTCGAGGAAGAATAATTTGAAGACGAAGGTCTTCGTCTATTAATTTTTTGTTCCTACATAATAATAATAATAATAATAATAATAATAATAATAATAATAATAATAATAATAATAATAATAATAATGGCTACTTCGGCAGCGTTACACTTGTAGAGATTCTTCTCTATTTTACGAATAGCGGCTTTTTCCGTGCTACTTAAACAGGCTAGTAGAGCGCCTATAGAGGTCATGATCAAATACAGAGTCAAAATAGGTGTATATATTTGAACTTTATCTGTCAAGTTCAAATATATACACCTATTTTGACACTGTATTTGATCCTGACCTCTATAGGCGCTTTACTAGCCTGTTTAAGTAGCACGGAAAAAGCCGCTATTCGTAAAATAGAGAAGAATCTCTATAAGTGTAACGCTGCCGAAATAGCCATTACTTTTAATAAAGTATGCTTGAGAGAGGGTCTGCTTCCTAAGTACAATAATAATAATAATAATAATAATAATAATAATAATAATAATAATAATAATAATAATAATAATAATAATAATAATAATAATAATGATCTTCCAGGGCGACTCACTGTCCCCACTACTCTTCGTAGTAGCCATGATTCCCATGACAAAAGTACTACAGAAGATGGATGCCGGGTACCAACTCAAGAAAAGAGGCAACAAAATCAACCATCTGATGTTCATGGACGACATCAAGCTGTATGGTAAGAGCATCAAGGAAATAGATACCCTAATCCAGACTGTAAGGATTGTATCTGGGGACATCAGGATGGAGTTTGGAATAGAAAAATGCGCCTTAGTCAACATACAAAAAGGCAAAGTAACGAGAACTGAAGGGATAAAGCTACCAGATGGGAGCAACATCAAACACATAGATGAGACAGGATACAAATACCTGGGAATAATGGAAGGAGGAGATATAAAACACCAAGAGTTGAAGGACACGATCAGGAAAGAATATATGCAGAGACTCAAGGCGATACTCAAGTCAAAACTCAACGCCGGAAATATGATAAGAGCCATAAACACATGGGCAGTGCCAGTAATCAGATACAGCGCAGGAATAGTGGAATGGACGAAGGCAGAACTCCGCAGCATAGATCAGAAAACCAGGAAACAAATGACAATACACAAAGCACTACACCCAAGAGCAAATACGGACAGACTATACATAACACAAAAGGAAGGAGGGAGAGGACTACTAAGTATAGAGGACTGCGTCAACATCGAAAACAGAGCACTGGGGCAATATCTGAAAACCAGTGAAGACGAGTGGCTAAAGAGTGCATGGGAAGAAGGACTAATAAAAGTAGACGAAGACCCAGAAATATACAGAGACAGGAGAAAGACAGAAAGAACAGAGGACTGGCACAACAAACCAATGCACGGACAATACATGAGACAGACTAAAGAACTAGCCAGCGATGACAATTGGCAATGGCTACAGCGGGGAGAGCTAAAGAAGGAAACTGAAGGAATGATAACAGCGGCACAAGATCAGGCCCTAAGAACCAGATATGTTCAAAGTATGATAGACGGAAATAACATCTCTCCCATATGTAGGAAGTGCAATACGAAAAATGAAACCATAAACCACATAGCGAGTGAATGCCCGGCACTTGCACAGAACCAGTACAAAAAGAGGCATGATTCAGTGGCAAAAGCCCTCCACTGGAGCCTGTGCAAGAAACATCAGCTACCTTGCAGTAATAAGTGGTACGAGCACCAACCTGAAGGAGTGATAGAAAACGATCACGCAAAGATCCTCTGGGACTATGGTATCAGAACGGATAGGGTGATACGTGCAAACAGACCAGACGTGACGTTGATTGACAAAGTCAAGAAGAAAGTATCACTCATTGATGTCGCAATACCATGGGACACCAGAGTTGAAGAGAAAGTGAGGGAAAAAATGGATAAATATCAAGATCTGAAAATAGAAATAAGAAGGATATGGGATATGCCAGTGGAAATCGTACCCATAATCATAGGAGCACTAGGCACGATCCCAAGATCCCTGAAAAGGAATCTAGAAAAACTAGAGGCTGAGGTAGCTCCAGGACTCATGCAGAAGAGTGTGATCCTAGAAACGGCACACATAGTAAGAAAAGTGATGGACTCCTAAGGAGGCAGGATGCAACCCGGAACCCCACACTATAAATACCACCCAGTCGAATTGGAGGACTGTGATAGAGCAAAAAAAAAAAAATAATAATAATAATAATAATAATAATAATAAATAAATAAATAAATAAATATAATAAATATAAATAAATAAACAAATAAACAAATAAATACATTAACTTAATAAATATATAAAGAGTATATTTAAGCAAAATAAAGCAATAGCTGCCCAGGATAATTCAGACATAACAGTAAGCAACAGCAACAATATCATTAGCAACGGCGATTACCACTACAGAATTATTTTATGCAAAACTACGAAAGCATTCAACCCGCCCCCTCCACCCACACACACACACACACACACACACACACACACACACACACACACACACACACCTAAACTCTCCTATAATATATTCTACTGCAAATGAAAGTCAGCATTCACAAGTCTGCAACAACATCTGCTGCACGTGGCTAGCTTAACCTTCCCTTTACCTTTGGACAGGGGGAATTTAGCCTCTTCCCTCAATCATTCCTTACTTGCCCAATCACCTGTACGTAGTTAACTCGTGGCTTTCGCAATCGTCATTGTACAATTTTGCCACTATTCGCCGCCTGTTCCTATATCTGGTCTTTAAGGGAAAGTCTTAAAAAATAATAATATAGCTTTATTTCCTCCTTTTTCAGCGTGGGAAGGACAGAAACGGAAGATGACGAAAATGACAATAAAAAGACACATGAAGAGCAAATAATAAGAGATGGAAAAGCAAAGGTGCCGAGATACAAGGTCAGAAGACTTACATAGCTACGAAAACACAAGTAGAAAAAGGTTACAGTGAAGAGTAAAAATAAAACAATTACCATGGCTAGAAAGATGAAAATACTAGCCGCCTACATCACCGAAATGAAAAGAATAACCTTAGTGAGAAACGTCTTCGGAGAATACCATAAGAATAAGTATAAAAAGACATTAAAATTAACATACTAGAGAATACATAATTATTATGTAAATATCACTGTTCAGGAAACAACGCTCTAGATAGCAACAGGGTCGAAAAAGGCACGCGTCTAGGGAACAAAAAGTACACCTGCAAAAGGGTCGAAAGCTGCATGTGCCTTGAGGTAGAACACTTCAGATCACCATGCCAATAGCTGTACCGAACGAGAAGTCAAATACCATGCATGTGATTAAAAATAGTGTCCCAAAAGTGCATGGTTTGAGCGTGAAAATTGCATTTGCCACTCTGTCAAAGGGGTAACGGATGCACTGTCAAAAGTGACACCGTGGCGGGGTCTTTTATATTACTTAATAATCATCTGCCTATATACCTGGCGCAATTCCTGTTCTACTTGATAGGTTCGTCCGTTCTGCGTCTGCCGATGTTCCTGACTGCTATGAAAGATTAATATTTGATCAATTCTATTTCTGAATCAAAAAGTTACTTCAACAAGGAATTAAACTAAAAATACGAAGTTATAGTCTACAGCATAGTCTATGGCCGTCGTTATATCCATAACAAAGGAATACTTCAACGTTATGTGCCCGTGGGATCGAAAAGCTACGAACATCAGAAATTTATCTCGGTAATCTCCAAACTTTTCATCAGGAAATCTTCCCTTTTCAAACTGCCAAGACACTGAATACATTTCAGAAAGTAGGCGTACACTGGAATGTCACAGCCAGTGAAGACGACAAAAATAGAAAATACAAGGTTCCAGCACCAAATATAAACTTTTATATATTCTTTCACCTCTTCCTCTTTCTTTCTCTCTCTCTAGGGAGTATGTTAATGAGACTGCCAGGCAGGAGGCCTTCTGAAACCATCCAGTCTACCTCTGGTCCATATTCTTACAATACTTGCCTGGCACGGCCATTTAAGGCACTGCATTGATCTTATGTTCTAAATGCAAAAGCCGCGAGCGAGTTTCGACACAACAAACACGGCGCAACTGCACTTGCATGACCTATCATTAAGCTTTCAAATATCACAGTGGTGTAAGAACCACTAGGCCATTTCGTCGGGGTTCCTAAAAATCCGAAGCAACGAATGATAGTTCAGCTACCTTGAACATCTGATACTTCCGTGATATTTTCAACAATACTAGCACTTGACTTTCGGGATGATCAACACTACTCCCATTATATATCTTTACGATCCGATGGTTTCATGATAATCGCCATTACTTCAGTCAAGTTGGGTGCATTATTCGCCAGATCCAAGTGAACTACCAGCACTACCATTAACTATCTCTACTATTCAGCGCTTCGAGAGAACCTCTATTATTGTAATCGGCTATCTGTGCCGTTCAATGTTTCAAGTGGAGTACAACTGCAGCTATCAACTGGCCAAAGAGCGCCAGTAAAAGAAGCAAAAGCGACATCAACAGAAGTAAACGGCTCTTGGCTGTCGACACAAATCGCTACAACCTCCAACGAGGGCATAAACCTTCCTGGTTTCCTGCTCTCGAGATATCAAAAATGGCTACGACACGCTTGTCGTGGGCATAAACCCTTTGGCCAACTCTCGCCGATGTTTGAGAATCGAAGCAATGTGATTTTGCGAAACCTCTGCTATTTATCCGCCTTCAAAGGCTAACGCAATCTCCATTGGCCCTAGTACCAGAAATATAAATTTGGATTCCGTTTCCATTTAAATCTCCGAGTGCTTTGGTAGCTTCCTCCAGCTTCCACTCTTCATCCCATTCGATCCCAGTTTCCGATTCCTGCCGCCTATAAACTATACAGGAATCATAGTCAGCTTGCATGTATTTGGAAATATTTCTACCTACTGCGACTACTCCACTGTCCCCATCCCTTTCCATTTTCTTCGTGCTTAATGGTGGTATAAATTTGACACTCAGGGCCGCGGGACTAGCAACATCGTACGTTAAATGGTAAAAGAAAAAGTAAGTGTATAATAAGGGTGAGTAAAATGTTTTTCCTCTGTGCTCTTCACAAGGTAAATGTGACGTGTGACAAGCACAGACACTTTCTGGACGATAGTTCCTGTCAGATATTTATGCTCGTCTCTCTCTCTCTCTCTCTCTCTCTCTCTCTCTCTCTCTCTCTCTCTCTCTCTCTCTCTCTCGAACAGATTCTAAAAAGCTATCTACAATTAAACAATATATCAAGAGAAGGAGAGGCGTAAAACTAAAAGGTGCAAAATATCGTGGACAAAATGTAACCATCCGCTCTCTCAAATCAAGTGTGCATCTTGTTAAAACATTCTTCGCGAAGGTTTTGGAAGTCTCTTAGAAAAACACAATTAATGCGACGGGAGAAGAAAAAGAAAATCCCCCCTGAACCCGTGCAAAGGGCCAAACTGATTAAGGCTGGACGTATTAGGCAAAATTGTAATCTGAAGCCTCTTTTTCGGAGAAATACCTCATCCAAAATCACTCGAGCGCTAAAACAGATACAGATCCTTCAGCGCAGAAACGTCAAAACGAAGGTGCCAGCGCAGGGAGAGCGCATATCAAGTCTCTAAAATAACTGAGAAAACGAACCTCTGGGAGATGGAAAACTGTCGGATATTCGAAGCTCGCTGTCCGAGATTGCAACATATCAACCGGCAAGGAACTGGTAGAACTCGAGTTCCTAATGCTTTTAAATATGTGGGAAAAATTAGAAATCAGAACTTAAAACTTAAGCACTTGAAAACTAGTTGTCTAAAACTTAATGAGAACTGTCGCTTGGCATCTTACGGGCTTAACAAGAATCTGTTTACACGGATATTACAATATAAATAGCAACCTACTATTTTTTAGTTATATTTTTTCACTTTTAAATTTATTATTTATAATTTTTCAACGGTTATTACTTCTAATTTTTCAACGGGAGTTCTAATTCCAAATCTACAGGTATCTAAATTCCTTTGAACACCTCGTAACAATAAAATTCATACTATAAAATAGGATTTCGAGGGGCTAGATTCGCTATCCGGGTTTCCAGAGACCTGTCATCTAGTCTAGAAAATAAAATGCTTAGCTTGGGATAATTAAGAATGAAGGTCCTCGAACGTGCATTCTGTACTTAACACGGCACTCAAGGCATTTGGCACCAACACCAACTGTCCTCTTCTTAACAACATTATTATTATTATTATTATTATTATTATTATTATTATTATTATTATTATTATTATTGGCAACGAAACATCACTCAACATTTGATCCATAACAGAACAACCTTTTCATATACTAAGGAAAACAGAAAAGCGTACAGACAAAAAGAAAGACAACTATGCGACAGAAAAACCTTTAAACTGCAAACGTTATAGCGATTATAAACACGAAAAATGAACTTCCTTTGTACCAAAGTACATTTAGTATAAGTAAGACAAGCAACATAAAATATACGAATAAAAGACCACTTTCTGAAGTCCAAAATAATGAAACTTGAACATCAATAGAAAGCTGTCCGCAATTAAAAACAAAACTGTTTTGGAGGGTAACAAAGTTCGAAATGAACTGATATCAACAATAAAATTTATGGGAAATCCTTTTGAAAAATCCACTTCCTACATGAAATACATAAACAAACAAAAATAGGCCAGAGAGAGAGAGAGAGAGAGAGAGAGAGAGAGAGAGAGAGAGAGAGAGAGAGAGAGAGAGAGAGAACATTCGTGCTTAGGGCTCATAAAACAATTAAAAGAATAGCTCCATACAAGGCTGCACAAATTGGATTTGCCGAGTACAACATAACATTGCATCTGAAAAGTTCATTATTTTTCCAAGTAAATTGCTGACACATGGGTAGTCACTGGCTCAACACATTAAGACACAGAACACGATAAGCGAAAATTATTCAAATCATCAGTCATTTTTTCAAGGTTCATGACAGCATGCACGTATTCTACACTACCAGGCGCCGTAAATAGTGGAACCCCCATTGCCATGCACCTTACATTATCATGCTCAAACTGACCTGAAAGTTTAAGTACCAAACTTACCCTCGTAAATGATACAGTCGACGCTGTTAGATGCTAGCCTTACGTAGCGTAATGCTAGGTTCGCCTTGCTGAATGCTAACCTCGTTTTACTTAACGCAGCAATGGCCTTGCTCTTTTAAATACTTACTCAACTCTAGTTAGTTTTGCTCTTGTTCTGTGATATTATCTCCACTTTGTTAAACAACTTTGGAACTCAAAACTTTTTCCTTTTTTAACTACATCTTCACATTTCTATCTTCGCTGTTACTACTTTGCAGATCATTATGAACCTATATACATCATCCCCATGTGCCGAATGCTAATGCCCAATTATCTTCGTTCTCTTAATCACTAGCTTTACTGTGTTAAACATGATTAGGACTTTGATATGCATCACCAATAACTTTTCTAATTATTATTCTGATTTTCCAAAGGATAAAGCTCCTCTCTCCTGTGGCTGAGGCCTCAAATACGAGGGATTCCAGTTGATTTGCTTCGCGAAGCATATGTCATTCCCTTTTTGGTCACGTCTGCTATCAGACCATGTAAGTTCGACTCCCTGCTTACAACTTTACCGTACTTTCCTTTCTAAATTAATCCATAAAGTACACCTAAGCCTATAACATTCATATATATATATATATATATATATTATTATGTATGTATGTATGTATGTATGTATGTATATGTTATGATTTTTTTGTATTATTTATTATAATTTAATTATTTTTATATGTATTATGTGTGTGTATATATAGATATTATATTATATATATGTATATATATATATATATATTCATCCCAGAAGGATGAGATCATTATAAAATATATTCATAGACAGACCTTTATCTTAACTAACCAAGCATCTGTGAGGAGGCGTATTTATTAAAGTTACAAGGCCTGTCCACACTAAGAAACATTTGCAACATTGTTTGCAAACAAAGGTTAAACAATGTTTGCAAACTGTTTGCCGAACAATGTTTCCTGTCCAGACCTCTGTTGTCGTCAGGATGCTTGTCGGTGCAGTAGCCTCTATATTCTACTTGGCCATTTAAATGCAGTCGAAGAGGGATAAGAGAAAGAAAAAGAGCTGTGTAAGGAAGTTTTTAGAAAAAGGAGCGTGTCATACTGACTTGCTTCTAGCGGAATCGAAAATAGATACTTATATACACGTATACATACATACATATATACATACATATATATACGTATATAAACATATACATACATTATACGTGTATATATACATATATGCATGTATACATATATATAAACATATATATACATTATACATGTGTATATATACGTATACACACAGAAACACTAAATGTTTTCCATTCTGAATGGGAAACCAATATGCGGGAAAAAGTGTTGCAAACAATGTTTCCTAGTGTGGCCAGGCCTTATGACCCACGAATTTCTTTCCTACCTACGTGATTCCTTCTCAGTTAAGATACTGCACAAAGCATCTCCATTGCAAATGATATTTCAAAACGAATCGTACGGAAAAAAAAAAGTTTTCTTTGCTCAACAAAACTGACATGCACTAAAATACCGTTGACAGGAAAAACCACCTTCCCTCAACCAAGCCGGGATGTCATAATATTGCATTTTTTTATATTAAATTTTAATCTTTTTAATCTTATTTTACAAGACTTCTCTCACGTAAACTGCTTGAAGCAAGGAAAACAGCGCTATCATACGATACAAAGTAGAATTACAGGACGACGATGATGATAAATTCATAAGCTACATCTCCATTGAACGAGCCGGAAGAACAGAGGAGGAAAGGATCAGAACTTTATAAAAACGAACAACAAGCGAACAAACAAGAAAATCAGTAGACCATGAAAAACCATTCCTTTCCTCTGTGTCCCTTAAATACGTTTGCATGTCTCTTGATCATTTATCCGGCAAGTTTATTATCACTGCCTTGCAGTGACGGGGCTTCAAGATGGGCAGCCAGGCATACTGCTCTTTTTTGCTGAAGTTTCTTTCTTTCGCTCTAATGAACATCAAATTCTTAGGAAGCTAGAATTTCAAGTTAATGGCCCTTGTGGGCTTATTCCATATGAATAGGGTTCAGCTTCTGAAAGTAATAATAATAATAATAATAATAATAATAATAATAATAATAATAATAATAATAAGAAGAAGAAGAAGAAGAAGAAGAAGAAGAAGAAGAAGAAGAATACTCATGTTCCTCAACAACATTATGAGCATATGCAATATTAGTAATAACAGCAGGCATGAAAAGTCGTCGGAATAACAGCCAAACCTTTCCATCAAAACGTTCGTCTGAGAGAGAGAGAGAGAGAGAGAGAGAGAGAGAGAGGAGAGAGAGAGAGAGAGAGAGAGAGTCGACCACTAGAAGGGGGGAAAAGTCATTTCCTCAGGGAACATATGTACCCAAAGTTTCCAAACATGGTCTTCTGGCTTCCTCCACCCACTCCCCCACCCTGCCTCGAAAGAAGATCATTTTAACATGCAGAGAAATTATGCAATGCTGTCAAGGACTAAAAATGCTCTCTCTCTCTCTCTCTCTCTCTCTCTCCTCTCTCGTTAGATCTTGTACTGTTTTTCTTCATCGTTCACGGGCTTTCTCATTTCATCTTGAAGGCAACCAATTCCTTATCAATTTATTCTATTTTGGACACAATTTCAAATTATCCCTGCCTCGTTATTAAGTATAATTACTTCCCCTAACTTATTTCTATATTTCATTTACATTTCTCCATTCATTTGCCTATATTTTTCGCATAACCTTCGTTTAACTTGCTTTCATATTTCCGTTACATAATCTGTGTGTGTGTGTGTGTGTGTGTGTGTGTGTGTGTGTGTGTGTGTGTGTGTGTGTGTGTGAACAAGCAAGTCCAATTACGGCACCAGCTCCTATTTAAACCTGACGCGAAAATTGATTCCTCTTTTTTCATTTTTTTTTTCCTCTCTCTCTCTCTCTAACACTGATATGTATATATACATGGGAACATACAAGCAATCTTCCGACCAGTCAGTCCACGATGACGTGTAAAACGAATGCAAAGAGGCAAAATAATTTCATAGAGCGAGACGCGTATCTGCAGCAGCAGCAGCCCCTTCATTCGTATTATTATTCATCAAAATGATTATCATTACTTTTTTGCTCGGCATCATAAGGCAAGCCGGGTTACCTTCTGCATTAATTCAATTGTCAGAATCGGAGATGCGGCGATAAGTCAGGTCAGCCAGGAGAAGAAAGACCCTACATATTAGGACATTAACAGTATGTGCCCACATGAATATTAGGACATCAACAACATCTGCCCAGATGATCAATAGGGCACTTAGAGTATGTGTTTATAAATATATTAGGACATGAGCATCGTGTATCCACATGAATATGAGTCAATTAACAATCTGGGACAGAGGAATATTAGGTCATTAGCAGCATGTACCCATAAAATAGGGACTCATCACCAATATTTGCTCAGTTAAATATCAAGGTATTAATAGCGCATGCCTATATAATTATGAAGATATTAATAACATATGTCAAGGAAAATACTGGGATATTAACAATACGAGCCCAGATGAATTTAGCAACAGGGTAGTTACGCGTGACCATATCAGGCGAGTGAACATTTGGTAAGCGCTGTCCGTTTCTTCATCAGCGGTCAATTCGCCCCTTCATATGAGGCCAGGAGTATCCGGGGAAAATAACCGGCCTTGCGAAACTGTACTCATTTTAATGGATATAGATATCTATCTATCTATCTATATATATATATATATATATATATATATATATATATATATATATATATATATATATATATATATATATATATATATATATATATTAGTGTGACCGAATTTATATCTGTCTATACTCGAGTGAAAAGCCATTCGGAGGGTTGGCTCAAAGTGGCACCTTCTGCTAGAGGCGCACAATCATGGAGCACAGCTGTAGAAACCGTACTAAGAATCCCAGATCACAAGCGATTTAATATTAAAACTCTGAATAGATCTGTCGACAGAAAACGGAAAGGCATACAAACATTACCACACACTAACTATATATATATATATATATATATATATATATATATATAATATATATATATATATTATATATATATATATATAGCTTGCCATATTAGAAATGGTGGCTCCACAATGCATTAGTCTTCAGTTTTCAGGGAGAGGTCAATTTCCTTAACCACCTCCACCGTGGTTACGTTCGACCACAAACGCCTAAACTACAGAATACCAAAATTAGTGCCTAAGGAACTTGCCTCTCCGCGTTCCCGCTACTAAGGAATCGAACCCAGGAATCTCTGCGGTGCGACAGAGAAAGAGCGGAGAGCGAGCAACCTCGCATTTTCCCCCGTTATTTTCGATCCATTAATCAAATCGTCCGTTCCACTAAGGACTGGGAGTATCAGTCAAAGCCAGTTTTTCGATAAGGACGAGACCTACTCAAGATTGATTTACTGATCTTTGTTCTCTGACGTCTCGGCAACTAGGGTCCTCGACGCGGACATACTAAAGACTCTTGTGATATCTGATCTTGAAGGTCATCAATAACCGACGCAATAATTAACGGGATCTAATGCTTAATTCAGGATTGCACTGCAGGCAAGCACGCGTTTAATGTAGCTCAGTAATTAACGGGATCTAATTCTTAATTTGGTTATGCGCTTTAAGGCAAACATATGCTTTCAAGCAGTTCAATAATTAAAGGGCTCCAGCGTTGACTTTTGTCGTATACTCACAGGTAATTACACGCTTAATGAAATCCAGTCAATAACGGGATCCAGTTTTTAATTTGGTTGCATGCCTTAAGGTTTACACACGCTTATGTAATTCAGTCATTTGCGGCATCCAATGTTTACTTTTGCTGAACTTAACGGATAATTACACACTTGATGCAGTACTTAACGGATAATTACACACTTGATGCAGTACTTAACGGATAATTACACACTTGATGGAGTTCAATAATCAACAGAATCAAATCCTTAATTTTGTCTAAATGCTTTAAGGCAAGCGCACGCTTAGAGCAATTTAATAATCAACGGAATCCCATGTTAACGTTTGTCATATGCTTACCGGTAATTTACACGCTTAAAAATTAACGGGATCCATTCTTAATATGGTAATACGCTTTAAGGCAAGCACAAGCTTGATGCAGTTCAAAAGTTAACGGGATCGTGTCTACACGCTTAACGCACTTCAATAATCAATTGGATCCAATACTTACCTCAGGTTTACACTTAGTGTAAAGGCAAACACTATTTTAATGCAATTCAGTACTTGAAGGCAATTCGGTACTTCGAGCAAGTCATATATCTTACATGAACCCTCTTTAATTTGTCCCGGAGTAGTTTATTCCTAGGTTCCCTCTCTCTCTCAGAGGATTTCATGAATATTCTGGTCACAATCAACGAGGAACCAGGTTGCGGAATGGCTTCCCTGCAACTTCATTAACAAGGGTAATAGATTAATAATTCAAGAAGACCTTGTAAGGCATTGAAACGAACGGTCAAATTGCACTGGAAGAGGCAATCATTTGCAATGAGAATATATGCTTTTTCATGAAGGAATCCTACGCACTTCTATATACAGTGCCATGATTTACATAGATTAGCATACATACATAGAGAGAGGGTCATCGTCTGCCCTAATTTGTGAAGGCGTGATAGGCCAGGAAAAAACCTAGCTGATTTTAATGTCTCGCCTTCCAGCCTAACTCCCAAACATCATCGACTTATGTATACAGGGACGCCGGAGAATATTCTCAATTCGGATTCGCAAAACGAAACATCTGAAATTTCTATTCAACTGTGGGGTATTTTTCAACTTAAAAGAGTAGACAATGCGAATGAATGAAACTTCCGATAGTGTTATAGTACGTACTCAATAAAACATAATACCACTGGGAAGCTAATATATATGATATGTTTGTATAATTGCCGTGGAAGTTTCACACACAACAATGAGAGCTGTCTGGATTTTCTCGGGAGAAATCCGCTATTATTGGAAATGGATTGATGTGATATATGCGCACGAGGTTATTCTTTGCTGCTGTCCACCGTTGAAACCGCGTGAAACTTTAACTAAAAATTAATTCCTTGGACTGCAATGAGGACCAGACCATTAAATGCTTTTCTTTTACATCGGAACTGACTCGTTGACCTCCCATATCTTGACGGGTAAGGACGAAAGATATATTTGCAAATCATTCGGCGACCTTTTCTAAACACGAGTGCCTCGGAAACGTTGGGAACTGAAACAGCCCTTCAAATTCTCAAAGGGGTTACTGGCAGCAGAGGTTATTATTCCATTCCGCTATACGAAGTCGAGATTCATTTAAAATAAGCAAAAACTGACCTGGGAGATAAGAGATAATAGTTTAAAAAGGATTATGGTATTGACCAGATTCTCAGCTATTATAAAAGCTATTGCAAATAAGAAATTAATCTCAGGGAGGATAAGTAATCACTCATATAGGATCCCAAGGCGTTCCACAAGCACTCACATCTAAAAATAATATTCCTGAGACTTGTAACATAGTTGCACATGACGCCAAGCGCAAGCAACAAACAATCTCGTCCCAAAAGGCAGGGCAGACAAACCCTAAAATTCTTTGCCGAAGGTCATAACCTGACTGGACCACAGTCGAGTAGGTTCACGTAAAAGGTATCATGATCTTAAACGCGAAAGTCAATCAAAGTACGAAAGCATAAAACGTGACGTCAGGCAAGAGGGAAAAGAAAAAAATGACTAGTGCCTGCAGCAAGCAATGCTTGATCCTGACGTGCCGCACGCTCAGCAGGAAGCCACAGAAAATTGCTACTCATCTTTAAATAAATTTGGAATAAGGTGGTTATTACTGTATAATTATACAGGTTGTTGCTGTTATTAAAACTACGTCTGTGTGCTTATTCTTATTCTTCTTCATCTGACCTGAGTGATAACCAATAATTTCGAATATGTCAAAGGCAACTTCAAGTTTGAAATAAAACCAATAAAAGAACGAAAACTACGAAGTCCCAACAATGTTACTGCTGCGGCTCGGCCCTCACCCGTCAACTGGAAATAGCACAGAAAATATATACATACATACACACATTTATCACACACACACACACACACACACACACACACACACATATATATATATATATATATATATATATTATTAATTATAATATATTATACTTATATATATATATATATATATATATATATACATATATATATATATATCTATATATATATATATATATTATAATATAATAATTATTTTAACATCATATAAAACATTCCAAGGCAAGGAAAATTACCGATTGGGTAAAATAGTAAAAAATAAAAGCTTGCAGATTCTAAGCTCATCTTTCCTTAAAAGTTTGAGTGGGGTATTATGACATTATTCATTCTATTTACTAGTGACGGTAGAAATAACAGTTTGATATTATCCATAAAACAGAAGTCTTAACGAACAAGTAAAATGGGCAAACTTCCCAATAACTAATGTTTTACGTATAATATATATATATATATATATATATATATATATATATATATATATATCATATATATATATATACACAAACATACATACATATTACTTACATAGACGAGATGAGAGAGAGAGAGAGAGAGAGAGAGAGAGAGAGAGAGAGAGAGATTTCAAAGGGAATTAGTCAAAGGTTATACTGTCAAGTTATTTGGCCTAGAGATCACAACTCATTCCCATCAAATGAAGTCGTGAAGTCATAATTTCTTAAGTTTGGGAAGAAAACACTGGGCATCGAATAAACCAACAGCATACGCAGGTTTACATGCGTCTTTACCATTGAGAGCACTATCCCAACTTCAGAGCCACTACTCAGTACAATCGAAGATACTCTGCGAACAATCATCAAAGAAGATATTCAGGACAGAGACCTGATACCCCGGGGACCAGATTCCACGCAAATTGAACTTGGTAATGAAACTTTCAGATAAAGGGATTCGGGTTGTCTTGAATTCAATTATGCAACCAAATCAGTTTTGTGGTGCGACTGACAGAAAACCTGTTCGTTGCAGTAGGCGAAAAATATCCTACACAACGAGAGGTGTTATAGTCACGGTGAGGGGAGTATAGTGCAGCTATTCCGAATTGAATGTCAGTACCGCTAAAATGTAAAGGCTTCATCGACATGCTATCAAGCAAATAAATAAATTATCAGATTTTAAAAGCAATTTTACGACAATTAAATCTGAGTGTGAAATAGTGTGTGTAGGTGTTTGTGGGGCTCAGAGTAACTACTATTTCTCCAAATAATTAAACCGGTTTTTACCTGTCAGAGTACAATCATTCAATCCCCAATTTTTAGACAGCAGCAAAAGTTCAATTAATCTGTTTCTCTGGTTTTTCACTTTTCAAATTTTATAGAATTTCAGCATTCAACTTGTACTTTTAAATGAGTATATCAATAGGACATTTTTGTCGTTTTTCCCGGTTTAAATTAAAATGAAAATACAACACAGAAGGCAGTTTTCTTTCTGAATTCTTATTTAACAGCTACTTAGTTATAGTGCATAAAAAACTGTAATCTTGACACGGACCGGTGAATTGATCTTTAAGAGAAACTCCAATGGACTTTTATTCGGGCGATAATGTGAACGACTCAACAAGTGATTTTGCGAAGGAAAACAAGTGTCTGATATCCTCTCAAGGAGATGAAATTATGATAATGGAACCTGTCCTTACGAGAATAAATGTTTATATTGTGAAATGATATATTCTTATTCTTCTAAAACAGATGAAGTTGAAAACTCATTTATAATAATAATAATAATAATAATAATAATCATAATTAATAATATGATAAAAGCCATAAACACATGGGCAGTGCCAGTAATCAGATACAGCGCAGGAATAGTGGAATGGACGAAGGCAGAACTCCGCAGCATAGATCAGAAAACCAGGAAACATATGACAATACACAAAGCACTACACCCAAGAGCAAATACGGACAGTCTATACATAACACGAAAGGAAGGAGAGAGAGGACTATAAGTATAGATGACTGCGTCAACATCGAAAACAGAGCACTGGGGCAATATCTGAAAAACAGTGAAGACGAGTGGCTAAAGAGTACATGGGAAGAAGGACTAATAAAAGTAGACGAAGACCCAGAAATATACAGAGACAGGAGAAAGACAGACAGAACAGAGGACTGGCACAACAAACCAATGCACGGACAATACATGAGACAGACTAAAGAACTAACCAGCGATGACAATTGGCAATGGCTACAGAGGGGAGAGCTAAAGAAGGAAACTGAAGGAATGATAACAGCGGCAAAAGATCAGGCCCTAAGAACCAGATATGTTCAAAGAACGATAGACCGAAATAACATCTCTCCCATATGTAGGAAGTGCAATACGAAAAATGAAACCATAAACCACATAGCAAGTGAATGCCCGGCACTTGCCCAGAACCAGTACAAAAAGAGGCATGATTCTGTGGCAAAAGCCCTCCACTGGAGCCTGTGCAAGAAACATCAGCTACCTTGCAGTAATAAGTGGTACGAGCACCAACCTGAAGGAGTGATAGAAAACGATCAGGCAAAGATCCTCTGGGACTATGGTATCAGAACGGATAGGGTGATACGTGCAAACAGACCAGACGTGACGTTGATTGACAAAATCAAGAAGAAAGTATCACTCATTGATGTCGCAATACCATGGGACACCAGAGTTGAAGAGAAAGAGAGGGAAAAAATGGATAAATATCAAGATCTGAAAATAGAAATAAGAAGGATATGGGATATGCCAGTGGAAATCGTACCCATAATCATAGGAGCACTAGGCACGATCCCAAGATCCCTGAAAAGGAATCTAGAAAAACTAGAGGCTGAAGTAGCTCCAGGACTCATGCAGAAGAGTGTGATCCTAGAAACGGCGCACATAGTAAGAAAAGTGATGGACTCCTAAGGAGGCAGGATGCAACCCGGAACCCCACACTATAAATACCACCCAGTCGAATTGGAGGACTGTGATAGAGCAAAAAAAAAAAAAAAAAATAAATAAATAATAATAATAATAATAATAATAATAATAATAATAATAAAAGCATGAGTCAATAAAATGGTGAATAAATCCGCAGTGTGTAGTTGCAAATATATATTTTAAAAATATATATACAAAAGAGATTTCGAGAACCAGCTCACCACTGTGGGATTCTTTGGTAATAATAATAATTATTATAATAATAAAACACTGAAAAGAAGAGCGTTGAGTGATGCCCTTACGGACTGATGGCAAAGCGACCCCAATAACTCGACTTGTAATAAAGAAATAAAAATATACTTCCAGGAGGCAAGAAATCTACAATATAAAAAGGCCGAGGCTTCGTCTGAGGGCTACGTCAGCTTGACACTCAACAGCAAGGGCCGGGCGTCAGGCAATCTGACAAGGAATAATTAATAGCTAGAGGAAAAAAAAAACACACAACACTCTGAGGCCGGGTCATAAGGTTTCAGCTCCTCGAGAGCACACACACTGCTTCGATTTAAAAGCACATACGGTTTTGATTGAGGACACACCCTATTCCCGAAACGCGGGAATCATAAATTATTACCTTAACGCGGGAATCGTGAATTATTAGCTTAATGTGACCAACTCACGGAGATTAAACACGAAAATGCATACTCTGTTCCCATCACAAGCGTCTGATTAATCATCGATCCAACATGTCACCCTGGTTATACAGTTTCGAACTGAGAATTTTTTTAAAC
>NC_061087.1:12729434-12744718 GCF_015104395.2 Macrobrachium nipponense
CTGAAGTCGATCTAGTGCATTAAGATATGTTTTCTTCCAGTTTAACTTTGTTGTGTGATATTCTTCCACCATTTCCCCAATTCCTATACCATTCCTTCTTTATAATGATAAATAATTCCGACTTAAACTTAAGACCACTGTCCCACACTGCTATCTCCCAGACATTTTATCCTACTCATACTTCCATCCTTCCTTCCTTCCTTCTAATCCTTCCTTCTAATCTAAAGTGTGACACTATCCTTTCTTTGGAGCCCGCCATCCCCAGCCCAAAAACCTGTAACCTTCCCTCCTTTAATAATAATAAAAAAAAAAAGGATGACTAACTCCTTCCTATGGGTCAAACTTCACTTTCCAACTACGTTTTGTCCCTAAATTTTGTTTTCTTTTTCTTTTAACCACTTGCCGGGCCCCAGTGACCTCAACATCCACAGAATTCAAGATTGTCAAAGAAAAGTATTACGTACAAAATGCTACAACACATACAGCACGTCTTCTATTGACACATGACCAGCGAGTATTCAGTTATCTAATTCATTTAAACGACATGGACAGCGAGATACAAAATATCTTCGACATGTGTTTCTCTTCTGATACTAGAGATTAGAATTTCCAAATGAAAGTTGTGTATAATGTTACAGGCATTAGAAAACCAGTCGGAATAATAATAAAGATATAAATGTGAGAGTTTCTGTGCTTAAACCTGCTAACACACACACACACACACACACACACACACACACACACATATATATATATATATATATATATATATATATATGTGTGTGTGTGTGTGTGTGTGTGTGTGTGTGTGTGTGTATGTATGTAAATAGAATAATAATAATGATGAAATGCTTGAAAGTAAAGCAGAAAGTGTAGCTCAGGGACACAATATTAGGTATTCAAATAAGTTTATACTTCCTGAATAAACAAAGTGATCAAATGCATGTAAGCAGTATGTAAAACGTTTCCTTTCCCGCTGCAATGTATCCTGACGATGTTAAATATCTAAAAGTGCTTATTTTTTTCATTCCGTTTTGCAATCTATTTTATCATCACTTAATTTCTAATAGGATGTTTTTGTAACGCTTGAAAGAGGCAGGACTCTTGTTCTTCAGGCTACGTACATTGTTTACGTTCTTCAGAGGTGAAGCTAAAAAAAAATCGAGACAAAAATGAAGGAAGGGGAAAAAGGTTGAAGACGTCAAGAGTTGGGATGGACTCAGAAGAAAGCGAAGCAATTGACCTGCACCTTGAAGGAGGGTGAAAGGTTATGAAGTCAAGGAAAACCAAAGCAGGAAGAGGAAAATACACGAGAAGTTCCGTAGTCAATTGAAAATTAAATTAATCATAATACTAATACTGATCTCAAACGCATGTGCTACTGTCTTACAGGACTAGTGATTTAATTCAACGTTAATAGGGCTGCTGATCTATTCAAGGACAAAATGCCAAGGAATAATACACATAATTTATATGAAATTAAAAAAAAAAATGCAGTAACATTAGAATAGTTTTCTTTGACTTCTAAAAACTGCTGTTTCAGTACTTAACAACACTGCAAGATAGAAATGTTACGTCGACCGTGCCAATATATATAAATAAATAAATAAATAATATATATATATATATGTATATATATATATATATATATATATATATATTATATATATATATATATATATATATATATCTATATATATATTCGTGTGTGTGTATAATATAGTTCACCAAGATGGCAATTACACAAACCGAACCTTGTAACCCAAAAAGATCCGCATTGACACAAAAGTGAATTTAGTATTAAAAGGACAACCTTTCCGTAAAAGGAAGTACGTACACTAAAATGTCTTCTGTTACACATGCATGACTTTTCAAACTATATATGACATCATACACAGTTAAGAAATCTTCCACCAGCCACCGCAAATTTTCTTCCCCATCTCCATCCGACAGCTTGTTATCTATAAAAAAAAAATCAGATATCCTGCTTTACATTCACAATCCTATTCCATCATTCAACAAAATTACCTTAGATCTTTTCCCTTCCTGCTGTCTCTTATTTCATAAATAAATATTAAACATACATGAAAATAACAATAAAATGATCGAGAATGATAATGATCCGAGAATGATGATGACAACATATGGCGAGATAAAACAAAGCAAAAACCAAACCACTTCATGTACAGAAATCAAAAAGGAAAACTCCGAAGGATAAGATCGTAACAAGCCGAGCTGGTTGGCTATCTCTCCTCGGTGCCTGCAAGTTCTCCATAATGAGAAAGGTTATTACTTGTAGCTGCGCCAGGAGGGAGGCCCTCTAGGCGGTGTAAAGCGCGGGAGGTCGACACCCCACGGGAATTTAAAACTATTGATTTAATTAATTATTCTAGCGGTACCTCAGGCGTGATAGAATATTCAGGATCATTTATGCGGGGGAGAGTTTGTGTGTTCGGAAAATATTTGCATGAATTCTCCAATATTATTCAAAACAATTTATTCAATATTTGGTTATTTTACCAATATATTTAGAATCTTTAATAAGGAGGAGCGGTTGTATATTATGATAATACTTACATGCATGTTCAATATTTATTATTCAATATAATGTAAACAATACTTGCTTATTTTACCAATGTATTAGTACGGCGACAAAAGTTAACTGGGCAGTCACTTCTAACGTTAAACAACGAGGGAAAATCAAAAGAAAAGTAAATTTATTAAAATAAAAAAACAGGTGAAGTTCGAACAAACATTCTAAACTTTGAAGGGGAACAAAGATTCCGGGTGCAACTAAAAAACAAACATTAAGGTTGAAGAGGTTGAAGACGGTGTGCAACAGAGGAAGGAAAAGTGATTGCTAAATTTGAAACAAATACAAAAGAATGACTGACAGACTGACAGGGGGAAACAATGAGGTTTGAATACGACAAAAGGAAGGAAGGAAGAGGAGAGTTCAATGACGTCCAGAGTAAAGTATCGATCACAATGATTTCATCGCTGACGAGCAATGACTGACAGAAGAGAACAGCAAATTTGAATAAGTGATGCTGGTTCATCCTTTTAGGGTATATTCCATTAGCACGGTAGCATTCGGCACAATACACATTTCAACAAACGGAATACAAATGGATGTCCGAACAAGACATCCGAATATTCAGGATGAAACAAAAAGTTATTCGGGATGTTCGCGTAGAATTAAGTGCATAAAATGCTTAAAATGCTATCTGACAATATTTCCTTCAAAAGCTTCTAATGCTAGAGGGTGGCTCTAGAGGGAAGATGATACAATAGTCACTGATGAATGAAGACTCGTTTCATACACATACCTACAAATATACATACATATATGATATTATATTACATAATAACATAATATATAATTAGTATAATATAATAAAATATTCCTATAAGTATATATGTAAATATGTTATATATGTATATATGTATATATATGTAATAATTACATTATTATATAATTTACAAGATCTGTAAATATAAAACCAATGACCTGGGGTCATGCATTAGGAGGGTTCTACGTGACAAAGCAGACCTAGATTACGCTATGCGCTGTCTGCAGTAGCCTGATCTAGCTCACAGCTTTGTCAACATTTTTATGTTATGATAACTTTGCACAACAACTTCCATGGGAAGCGGTTGACCTGTTAACCTACGCCGGAAACTTGTAACTTCCGAGCCGGCAGACTACGTATGTGTTTTTATATGAATTGCTGAGATAGCTAATGTTCCGCTATCGACGCGATGCTTTAGAATGGCAGTTCCACGCCAACGATCAAACATATCGGTCGTCCGACCGAGCTGCATCTCCTAGTATGGAGTTACAGAATAAAGTTGTTAACTTGTTCAACTAGCCTGTTTGAATCATCTCTCTAGTCAAGAAAGAACCTCTCTACTAAGATATCCAAGGGAGATGAGAGGAACCAAACATTACTTACGGATGACAGCCGTAAGGAAAGAACAAAAAAAGCTATCGCCAAGCGATAAGACATTAGAAGTGGTGGCAGCGTATAAACGAAGAACATAATTAACAAGACCCATATCAGCCGACCGAAGGTCTACATGAACTAACTTCCACCTTCAACATCAAACGAAACAGAGGAAACGGGATCTTCAATCAACGCAACAGTTTATGAAGACGCAACTATGTCCTTCATCGAGAGGAATACAAGCATTTAACACTGGACGTTTGAGCAACTGTTGTCACTTATCTTCGAGAATCTACACCGGACGAGAGCAGCATTGAACATCAACGGAAAGAAGAAAACAAACACAGGGAACATCACCCGTTCACGAGCAAGGACGCAGAGTGGACAGCTATACGCAGTAGTGCAAGGACGGAGGCTGTGACGTCATCAATCTTGGACTTCCACGAGCATCGCGCACCGAGAGAAGACCGTGACGTCATCACGACTTCCGACGCGAGACGTCATCCATGTCAACAATCCTTCGCAATATAATCTGGAGCTAGTACCATTTTTATCTATTCAGGTCTTTTCCTCAGTGAAGTGTTGTTCATCAAGAGTCGATCGTCCAGTATTCTGGGGTGAGTTGTTCGCCATATCAATCTTCCTTCATTACAGAACCTATCTTCAACTACGAGGTTCGCCCGCAGATTAATTTTTTTTCTTTTCTCGTTGTCATTAACCGTTCTTGCAGGAATTCTCCGTATAATATTTGATCATATTGTCTGTATTTTTGTATCTTTTGGGGGAGGTTTCCTATTATTATAACACACTTATACAGTACATTGCTTATGCGTTTACGTAGTGGTCGAGTGTACTCTTATAGATATTTTGATAGGATTGCAAGGAATAGAAGTGATAAGAAAAAAGTGAAAGCCGAAATGGCAACCACTCCGGCTGGCAACCCCAACGTGGTGACTCTCGTTAGCGCGAGGTCAGCGATTGTCCCTTTTCAAGGTCGGGTCAATGGGTTCCTGCCTCAAAATGTTGAGGCATGGGATTCTCATTCGTAGACGCTCATTTAAATGCAAAAAGCATCACAGACCCAGCAGTACAATTACAGGAGGCCAAGAGCTTCGTTGACTTTGCTAAAGGCGACGCAAGTGCGTATCTAAGGGGGGTTTCTTTCCAAGAAGCACTTACATGGGACGAGTTCAAAATTAGATTACGTGCCGTGTAGGGGGGGGGTGTGAAGAGGCTTTAGATGTAGTATTGGCATTGAGAAATATCCTTAACCAAGCCTCCATGACTCAGCTCAATGTTGTCGAGCGGGCGGCGCTAATTGCCGACCGGCTAAATGAATATCAGGATAGTTTAAGTAAACTCCGGGTGGTGCGGGTGCTAAAAGTCAAAGTGAAAGATTTTATCCGTTTGATCTACCTTACGTCTATCACTGTAATGTTGCCTGAAGCGTTAGTACGGTGTTTTGATAAAAAATTGCAGCCCGACAGTACGGAATTAGATGTGTATAAACAAATCAAAAAACACATGTCTAAATGTACCGACCTAGATCCTTCGCTCATTCAAGTTTTTGCAAAGAATGAGAACAAGCCACAACAAGTAAATGTGGTACATAATAATAATCAAGTTGCAGGAGGTTTGTTATAACTGTAAACGACCAGGTCACATGATTTCAGACTGTCGACGCGTTTTGTTCAATACCACAATAGTTCAACTCAATTCATATAACCGTTGCTACTCGAGGAATCAACAGCAAAATGCTACAAACACGCAAAAAAAAACCAGTTTTGCTAGTGCAAATAAAAAGAAGGGTCCTCAGTACTATAAGAAGAAACAACCAAACGGAAATTCTGCACAACAGCAGAAACAAACAAATCGTGCTTCAGGTACCTCTGTTCCTGGGCCGTCTAGCCAGAACTCGCAAGGGCAAGCGAATTTTCAGGGTGTGATAAAACAAAACAAATACCACGTAGTTCACTCCAAGGGGGGAGAGGGCGATGTTGGGTCATCAATATCAACATCTTTTGTAATCATTTATCAGATCATTGTGAGACAATTGATTTCCTATGAAACACACGGCCGAATCAAAAAAATCTGTGCAGGTTCCCGTAGATTTGCAACAAATTCATGCAATTATTAGTCAAACGAGTTGCGACCAACCTTACATGCAGTAAATTTGGACCATAAGTCATTCACTTTGTTCTTTGATTCTGGTAGTCCACGTAATATAATGGATTTAAGGACTCATCATTTACTCTTTTCAAATTTCCCTATAGAAAAGTCCGGAATAAGGCTCTCAGGCATTGGGAATAATGAATTAAATGTTGTGGGCGTAACTCATGTACAGTACAAGGTCGGTAAGCGCACGTTAGCCGATACCTTTGTAGTGTACAAAACATTAATATGTATCCCGCAGTAATTATCGGATACCCGTCTATGGGCACTCAAAATATTATCTTAGCACCTGCAAACACGGCGTGTATATCAAAGGGAAATTCTATAGGTCTTCTAATACCCTAAAATCTGTTTTAGATAATAAAGAGACAGACAGAGTTGTCACTTACATTACGGAACCAATCACCTGTCTCATGAACCAGAAATAATACAGGCCAACCCAACAGAACTCTCGCTCACCCGCTAATATCAGCTTGCACGCAAACTCTCGAGCCTAACGTAACTTCTATATTAGTGCGTGTAAAAAGAACCTTGCCAGGATCTGAAACATTAATCCTTTCCGAAACTCTGAAAACACACGGATTATCCGTCACACAAGCCGTTTATACAGTCGGCTCACAACAACAATGTAATATCGAAGTCTGTAATCATTTGAATACCACTTTAGTAATCCACAAAAATCAACATATCTTGGATGCCGAAGTTTATAAACATCGCATTCTTACGTAGCTGAGATAAATCACGCTCAATCAGTCGCGGATGAAACCCTTTTGCAATCTATAAAGAATAAAATCAATCAGGACATTCAAGAAGAAGAAATCAGCAGAAATTTTGAATCTGTTAACTAAATATCATGATGTTTTTTCCACTACGGATGGAACCTTAGGAAAAACGGATGTCATCGAGCATCAAATCAGGCTCAAGGACAAACAGAAAGTAATCTATGTACCTTCGTACCGACTTCCTATGAAATTTCAGAATGAGATAACAGAGGAAGTAGGTAAAATGTTAAAGGAAGGAGTCATTAGGAAATCAAACAGCCCTTATAATTTTCCGTTAATAGTAGTACCGAAAAAAGATCGAACTTGGCGGATATGCGTAGATTTCGTCGTTTAAACGAAGAAACAATCCCTGACAGATTCCCAGTACCATGAACCGATGATATCCTATCTTTACTAGGCCAGAATAAATACTTCACAAGCCTAGACTTACTAAAAGGATTTCATCAGATTCCGATGGAACAAGAAAGCATCCCATACACTGCCTTCAGCACAGCCAGGGGACATTATGAATTTTTGTGCTATGCCTTTTGGTTTACGTTGGGCTCCTATAACTTTTATCTGTATGATAAACGTCGTGTTTGGAGACTTGTTGGGAGATATCCTACATGCCTACATGGATGACTTAGTAATCTTTTCCAAACACATTAGAAGAGCATTTACGTAAATTGGAGTTAGTGTTACAAAGATTAAGGCAGCATAATTTAAGGGTAAAGATAAGTAAGTGTGAATTTTTTAAAACAGAACTAGTCTATCTAGGTTTCACGGTTTCTAGTGAAGGTCTTAAAGTCGTACACGATAAGGTGTCGGCTATCCGTAACTTTCCGATACCTACTAAACGTCAAGGGAATACAGCAATTTTTAGGTGCAGCGGTTACTATCGCCGCTTCATCCGCAACTACTCAATCATAGCCGCTCCCCTAACCGATCTTATAAAAAAGGGCGTAGATTTCGTATGGTCTGAAAAGTCATCAACAGGCGTTCGATAAATTGAAAGATGAACTGTGTAGTTTCTCCTATGTTGAAATTTCCTGACTTCGGTTAAGGAATTTTCATAGCAACAGACGCCTCAGACCTAGGAGTAGGTGGGGTATTGCTTCAACAATATGATAGACAGTTTTTCCCTATAGCTTTTTATTCACGTAAACTGAGACCTTCCGAAAGTAAATATGCGGTAATAGACAAGGAAGGGCTCGCTATTGTTAATTCACTCGTGCACTTTAAATTCATAATATACGGTACCCCGTCAAGGTTCTACTGATCATAAGCCCCTAACCGACTTCTTTAAAGGCTTTAGTCACAGCCCCAAGCGAACTCGGTGGCACATGATCATTCAGGACTTTGGCGCGAGGATCGGGTATTTACCTGGGAAAGCAAATATCATTGCTGACGCATTATCACGCAACCCCTCTTCATCTTGTACCGAGCCATTAGCTGAATTAATAGATATCTCAACCTCCATGCCCGTTGTTAAAATTATAGATCTGAACAGGAAGATCTGGGGCTGGAGTGCTGAACTATTACAGACGGAACAAAGAAAAGATCCGCAAATAGAAAAAATCATCATTGCGTTAAACGGAAATCCGAAGGAAAAAGAATACCTAAAGTATAAGCAGCAGAATTATATCCTACAGGAAAATATCCTGTGTAGATCCGTGACGAGGAAAACCCGCAACACACCGCAGTTGAATAACAACCAGGTGGTGGTGCCTATCTCACTCATACCCACTGTCTTAAAGTGGTTGCATGAAAATCCACTGCCATGGACACCGGGTTATACCTTGATGTCACAGAAAGACAAATCCTTATTTTATTGGCATACGATGCTTAGAGATATAAAAAAGCACATAGCAAATTGTCGCACTTGTCAAGAATACAAAGGGCACACGAAGACACCTGTCAGCCTAGGGGCTTACCCCGTGCCAAATCAACCCTTTGAAAGAGTACATTTAGATCTATTAACAGGATTTTACGAGTCAGACAGAGGAAATAAGCACCTCCTAGTAATTATAGACCGCTTTGACTCGATATACAGAACTTTATAGCGCTTTAAAACAAAACCGCGGTCGAATGCGCTAGGAAGTTTTACGAGTGCTACATTTGTAAACATGGAATTCCACACATCATTATCTCAGACTCGGGCGGGGAGTTCAATAATCATTTCCTTAACTCCTTGTGCGAATTCCTTAGTATAAAGAAAATCATACCATGATCTATCACCCAGAGTCTAATGGGCTAGTGGAAAGGGCAAATCGTAAGGTTTTAAACATTTTAAGGGTCACCCTAGGGGGGGCAGATCCCAACTGGGACATTGCCATACCTGCGGTGCTAAGCACACTTAATCACTCGTATCATGTGTCTATTAAAAATGACACCGCACGAGGCACGTACGGTATCCCGGCCCGAACGCCTTTCCACATCTTAAAGCCTACAACTAATTTATCAAATCCTCTAAAGGATGTTATGGATGCAAGCATAAGTCGATATAATATAATTCGTAAGAATTTAGAAGAAGCACAGATCATAATGAAAAAAATCATGATAAAATAGCTAAGCCAACTAGAACATATGCCGGGGGCGATCAGGTATACATACAAGTATACGTGCGTAAAGGTTTAAATTATAAACTGACACCTAAGTTTGAAGGCCCGTTTAACATTTTAGAAAATTTAACGGCCAATAGAGTTAGGTTCAAAAATGTATCCAAACCCACTGATGGGAGAATAGTCCCATTGGCACATATCAGAATCTAAAGAAAGGTAGATGGAGTGAGGGAAAAAAATGGTTGTATTATGAAACTTGTATAATAAATTATATATATATATCTATTAATCATATTGTATGTAAACCTATTCTTTTACGCGAGTTATTACATCTGTTTTACTCATTGCAGGTTTTCAAAAATGAATCTGTTATTGTTAGGAGTGATATTGTGTATTCAGACATCTTTGTTGTATGGAAAGAGCGCTAGGACTAAAGACATAGAATTTAATCATGGCTCGATTATCGAGAGAATCGATGATGTATTCATCGTGTCAAGTAATATTGTTATCGAAGTAGATATGCATGCTATTTTCTTACCCGAAGATGACGTCCTTAACTTAAAGAATGACCTGATGAGGTTTGGTATTTCCCTTAAGGAAATGCATGAACGTAATTTTCATGCTAACTCAGAGATTTCACTAGCTCAAAACATTAAGCGTCGCGGAAATGTTGTCTTATGACATACAAAATAAAACCGCCGAGGCAGAAGAGCTCGCTCGTGACCTGCTGATGTGGTCTGTGCGGCACAATACTCTTGAACGCCGCAACCCGCTTATTCTAGCTGGACTAAACATCTTAGGATCAGTTGCGAATCTAGGCTTAGGAATCTCAAATCGCCTCAAGATAAATAATCAAAATAAAAGAATTGAGTTTTTGCAACACAAAAACGGAAAAACTGGCCTTATCAGAACTTCGCAGCCAGTTATCTCGATCAATCAAATAATGAATATCGTTAATGAACATTCAAATAATATCGATCAGGTCATGGAAGTTCAACATTTGCTGGCTACTTTAGCTTACTATAGTTCGAAAATAGATCATATCCGTGTGAAAATATCACATTTTATTGAAAAGTCAAAAGATTACGTAGAAGCAATTACGTTAGCAACAAAGGGTGTGTTATCTCCTCACCTCATGCCTATTAAAGATCTGACGTTAACTTTGGAAAACGGACGGGAGAAGCTAGGTTATATTCCTTTATTAGATGCCCATAAAGTAGAATTCTATTATAGCCTAATATCAGTCAGCGTTGAAAATTATAGAATTATGATCACAATTCCTTTTGATTCTTCCGATGCTTGGCAATCATACAAAATAGCACCGTTTCCTACTTTTATGACGAATAACTCAAATCCAGTAATATCCAATTTAACGGGGCATGTACTGATTTCTTCTGATAAGAAATCATTACAGTCATTAAAGACTTAGATAAATCACTCATTGTTCAGAAGCCATGAATAATAAAATTTGTACAGCTGACTCTTTTGAATTCTATCCTATATCAAACGGATTCATGTGAGTTAGACATAGTGCTAAACGGCTCTCTCTCTCATACAAGCGAAGGTTGTCTGGGGAAACTTTATCCCATTTTACGGTAATAAATTCAATTACAGGATGAATAATGGTTCCTGGATCCGTTATGATAAGGCCGGATTCGACGTCGTGTGTCCGGACACATCCACCGCCCATGCCCCTGTCTTCGTAGCAGCCGATGGTTGTACGGGGACATCTACAAAACTATACCGTCAGAGGGGTCAACACGATAATACGTGAGAAGGCGTATTTCGCGAACTACACGTGGGCTACCACAATCATCCCATCACTACCTCTCCCATACAACGCGCGAGTAGCTCATCGTCTGACGCAACTGGCCGAGATGACCCACCCAGCGTCATCGACTTATGCAGGTGGAGAAAATCTTCGCTTACTACATTCTGCTAGCCGTGTTCAGCGTGACGGCCATATTGGTTATCGCCGTCAACATCTTTGCTTGGCGTAGGCTAAGGCGTAAACAGAAGGATCTCCAAGGGAACGTACTGGCCCGTCTGGATGACGTACCCGTTAAACTCAAGTCGTTTTGCGTTTAGGGCCGTCTGAACCTGGCCACTTCAGTTCGTGCCTAGGGAATTGTCTGGAATTGTGTTGTGTGTGAAAAGCGGTCCGTATGCTGGCAAAAATGTAGGACAAGAATGACTCACGCCTTTGCATTGAACAGTTTTTAAAGTACTCCAGGGCACCTAATAATCATTATAGCCCAATATTATACATTAATATATTCCTAAAGGTATTTTTCGGGCACCTAATAAAATATCAGCCCTATATATTGAATTTCTGCAGAATTACATTGTTATACCATTGTACAATTATATTTATCTATTACAAAGAGTGTCAAGTACTCTTTAACAATTATCCATGATCATGCTATAATCATTATTTAGTAACCATTATTCTTAATCAGGTTACATGTTATCATATTAATCATGTATACATGTTTTGATTTTTACCATTTAGTATTTTTGGGTAACATAAGCATTATTATTACAAACAGGATCTATATTTTCCATGCATTTATCTTTGTTTATGAATATGTCAACAAGGGTATGTAACAGAACCTTTTTATGCATTTAATCACTTAGTATGTTACGAGCACGCTCCTATGGACAATGTTTAAAGTAATTTTTTTTGTTATTCAAGGCTTGAATAGGTAGCAGTCCGAGCCTAATGTAATAATTACATTATTATATAATTTACAAGATCTGTAAATATAAACCAATGACCTGGGGTCATGGCATTAGGAGGGTTCTACGTGACCAAAGCAGACCTAGATTACGCTATGCGCTGTCTGCAGTAGCCTGATCTAGCTCACAGCTTTGGTCAACAGGTTTTTATGTTTAGATAACTTTGCACAACAACTTCCATGGGAAGCGGTTGACCTGTTAACCTACGCCGGAAACTTTTGTAACTTCCGAGCCGGCAGACACGTATGTGTTTTTATATGAATTGCTGAGATAGCTAATGTTCCGCTATCGACGCGATGCTTTAGAATGGCAGTTCCACGCCAACGATCAAACATATCGGTCGTTTCCGCCGAGCTGCATCTCCTAGTATGGAGTACAGAATAAAGTTGTTAACTTGTTCAACTAGCCTGTTCCGAATCATCTCCTCTAGTCAAGAAAGAACCTCTCTACTAAGATATCCAAGGGAGATGAGAGGAACAAACATTACTTACGGATGACAGCCGTAAGGAAAGAACAAAAAAGTCTATCGCCAAGCGATAAGACATTAGATATATATTATAATTATATATATCTATATACTATATATACTAATATATATAGTATATATATGTAGATCGAGGAGGAGACCGGGAGAGAGAGAGAGATTGAGGAGGGGGGGGGGGGGAGAGAGAGAGGGGGGGGGGGTAGGCCTCATCACAATATGGAAAAGGGGTTCCCACACTAAACTTGTGGCCAAGGTTCATCAAGGCCTCATACATCCCCAGGGGATTCCAGGAAGTAAGGAGAATTACATATATAATATACATAACATATATATATGTATATATACATATATACATTTGCAAAAATCCTTATATAAATTACTACTAATATAAATGTCAACAGCAGCAATGTAATGAAGAGAGAAGAGAAGGGAACTGTCAGATCATCGCGAGACAATTTCAAGATGATGCGACAAAAACATGAAACTGTTACACTTTGACCACATTTTTTAATATCGCCAGTCTCAGTAATAAAAAGCATACAACGTCTTAAGCTTCATTTCCACACATATAGGCTCCACTAACACTGCGGGGGAAGAGACATAAATAAAACAAGGATGTCTCGATGTTCCCATAATACTGTACTTCTGATATAGATCTGGTGTTGTCATAAATATTCTAAGACAGCTAGAGAAGTAAACGAGAAAACTGTTCATGATGCGGCAAGACTGGACTGAAGGGCGGAGAGAGTCGTTTGACAGACATGGAGAAATATACATATAATTAACATATACAATTGCTATGTTTTTATTTACGCTTAAGCCTTACAGCCTACAATATATTTGAATTAAAAACTAAAAAATAAAAAGTAAATATAGTCTCCATAATTATAATATTTATAATATTTATATTATTAATATTGGAAGACCCTTTCAGCTCAAGTTCTCATCAACGCCTTATGATTAAATTATTTTCCTTTGACACAGATGCTAAATACAATCAAATACATACATGAAATGCCTGTATTTGTTTAATAAGATGTTCATGTAATTGTTTCATTTACTTGCACATTCAAATCCTTAAAGAATGTTGCACACTACCCAACATAGGAACCAACGTCTTTCATTCAATGTGGTAATATATGCATATATATATGCATATATATAATGTTATACCAAGCACCTAGCCAATGCACTAAAAGCAAACACCAAAGCCTCCAAACAAACAAACAATGAAGAAAAATCTTCAGTATAAACAATATTAACTAATCAGTGTTAACAACTCTGCCTTGTCGGTTCGAATGGTGAAAGAATTGAACTGTTATATACTCACAACTTCCCAAAAGACAAATAATTGAACGAGAGAAAACTGACATCACGAAACTTCATGAGACATGCTCATTTACCACCCCCACCTACCCCTTCCCCTCCCCTCCCCTAAAGCAGGAGGGTCGTATGTTTTCTTCCTAATAGTAGAGTTCCCCTTGACGTCTCTGTCATCTGCCATTAGCAGGAGAAGGACATGACTCAAGTCGAGGGGGAGGGCTGTTCGTGCGCGGCTTTATCTTCCTACCACCGGCCGCAGACCTCATCTAATGGCAGAGCAGAGTCATATAAAGAGTTCACAATATAGAGCCCTGAGCGATCTAAATCAAGCTGATTTGCCGTTACTCCAGTTTTTGATGGTATCGGATCTCGGGAGACCATTTTTTTTCTTCCCCGAGGCTTTGGGTTTTTTTCTTATTTACTTTCAACGACATGATTAAGAGGACGTACACAAAAACATGACGAGTAATGGGTTGATTGGTGACTTTACAACACTCGGGATCAAAGCCCAAGAAACTTACAGTAAATAATGTGCGTTTCTTCATTATCCGCTTTAATCTGTGGTTCTGGAAACTGATAGTAAAACCTGATTATGACCGGTTACTTTTTTCCCTTAATCTCAGGTATACGTACGTAGTTATCACGCACTATAGGTACATTATATTAATATCTACGCTCGTTAATTACTATCTAAGGAAGTGAACACTGTAGCACGCACGCGCGCACGCACACAGACAGACACACACATATACAATTATATATAATATATATATATATATATATATATATATATATATATATAGATTATATATATATATAAAACGTCTCATCAAGCTGGTCAATCTCCCAATGACCTACTTCGTTTCCTGGGAAAGGTAAATTATGTGAGAGAGAGAGATGAGAGAGAGAGAGAGAGAGAGAGAGAGCGAGAGAGAGAGAGAGAGAGATGAGAGAGAGAGAGAGAGATGTACTTCCTTTCGTTTTCGAGTGTAAACAGATCATAGGATTCTGCATCATTTCCTCGCAAATGTGACTTGAAATAACTTCAGTAGGATATTCATTGTTGTGCCGTTCTTCGTTTCTGTATTTTTACTTCGCTAATTACCTACTCTCTTAACATCCAGTTCATTTTTATCTAACGCCTCTATATTGCTCCAACACTTTTCTCTATTTCCTCTTAAAAACCACAAAATTTTAAATGAGGAAATACCATAAGAAAAACTAATGACATTCTAGAATTTAAAAAGTCTACGAAACCTTTACTTTTTAGTACAGCATGCCACAGATAAACATTCTA
>NC_061087.1:12745218-12760218 GCF_015104395.2 Macrobrachium nipponense
GATAAACATTCTACTTAACGAGTAAGCATGATTGCTGTTCGCTATATGTTTGAAACCATTTTGAAAAATGAAAATTATCTTCGTAACTACTGAATATCCTCATAATAAGGACGCTGTTAACAAGCACGAAGGATGAGGTTACCACAAAAAAAGACCGGTGGCAAGATCTGAACATGAAAGTCCGTTGTGCCTCCTCGTAAAAATACCGGCAGAGGTTATGGTGACAATTACAAGGCAAGCAAACATCATCAGCATGCAGGCACATAGCCAAAGAAATCTTTCGGCGGCAAAACAGTGCATAGGTTTAATTCCGCTCTGGAAAATCACTGAGAAATCCAGCGCAGTCGTTGGATTTAAGAGAAAGGAAGACAGGGAGCAGACAGCAAGATATAAAGAGAAAACACTGGGAGCTGCCTGCTGTTAGTCTAGATTCAAATAACAAATTTACTAGATATTTGTTCTGAAAACCAAAGAAAGGCTGGAAGCCAGAGGCATAAAATACACTCATGTACTCATACGACCGAAACACAGAAAAATATTTAAGAAATGTCAAATAAGTGGGTTTACGAGGTATTAATAAAAACTGATTACGGAATACATAATCTTGTATCTCGTATCAATAATTCTCACGGAAGTGGGACTAGATTTTAAGAGAAGAGTGCAAGTGTTTTCTTCGTATAACTATTAATAAAAGCACAGATCAATCGCCTACATCATTGTCTGAAGGTCGTATGATTCAAAGACTGTGAAATTCTACCACTTATGTCTTCTCCTCTCCTTTATCGTCGATAACTCTCTACTCATCTCCAGCCACCATTTTCACAGTTCTTACCCTACTAGGTCTGGGTCTTCCAACTCTTCTGGTGCCCACAGGAGCCCATCTGACACGCACGTAATCCTAGGGATTATGCGAAGGATATGTCCAAGTCATTTTCGTCTTCTCTTCATCATTACCTCATTTTCATAAAGAACGTCATAATTTCACATTGACAATTTTTCTCTCTATCCAGTTCTCTGACTCTGAAAATTTATCTAAATGACTAATTCTCAAAGCGAAAAATTCTTTTGGATATAGCTTCATTGGCATAACATTTTTCACACCAAGACAACAATAAAGAACATATAAGAACTAATGTATATATAATAAGATCAACTAAATTAATAACTACTGCCTCTTGAATAACTTGAGCAACATCTAACCCATCGAATATCATCTCCATTTTTTTAAATATTTCATATTAATGTTACCAATCAGGCAGAAGCACCTTTTAACCTACACTTACATCACTCAGCAAGTACAGACACGTTTTGCCAACCTCACGTCGTCGGGGTTATCGGTTCACATCTAATATACTGCCTCTCATTCATCACACAAACATTCCGCTAACTTCCTTTCACCGATTCATTTGTCAGAAACAGCATCTGCTCCTCAGAGGAATCATTCATCTCACTCATTTGTTTTCTTCTCTCGTTAATTGACCCATCAACTTTCTTCATTTCCCTATATCTCATGATACATTAGCTGTTCTTTATTTTATATATAAGATCCCGTAGTCGATGAAATAAGTGATTTGCTTATCACTCATTTCACTGTTCTATCATTTCAGATAGTATTTCCCACAAATCAACATTCTCCTTTTTCTGCCCAATTAAATTTTTGCTCTATTATTTACATTTTTTTCATTATTTAGTTGCATTCCACGAAAATTTCCTGATCTCATTATCTCATTTGAGCTATATAATTGGCTTTCTATCAACGCATGCATTAAAAATTAAACGCATTTTCAATACCTTTATCTCACGGCTAACTGTACGCGTAACAAACGTCTTGTTGTCATATTACTTGTGTTGCACGTGGCTCTCAACAAAAACCTGTACTCCAAGTAACAAACAGCTAACCTTTGCTTTCAGCGACCACTAGTACTGTCTCACGCCATACAAATGGTTCAATTTCATATCCGTGAAACCTGAGAGAGCCGCGTACCCAGTCTAACATCCCCTGAGACTTTCACCAAAGTTTCTTCTCAGTTACCTTCACAAATTCATATTCCAAAAGAACAACAATGGAAAATGAACCTGTGCTGCTATCAAGATGAAGTTAATTGCCTAAAAGAAAATATGAAAAGAAAATCACCGCTCCATACGTTGATCTTTAGACCTTGTTCTTCCATTCCTCGATACGTGGCCGTCCTTGAGTTACGATCTGTAATAATGCCGTGACGGGACCCCTACAATAAACAATAATCCGTCACCCGGAGGGGATATGGACCCCTGTGAAGTGGGTCGGGGCAAGACTTATGACAGCGTGTGCACGAGATGGCACAAGGCCTCTCTCTCCTTTCCCCCTTTCTAACCGAGGGCATTACGTGATACATCCGAACAGACCGTGACTTTTTGCTACATAGGATCAATTATTGATGGCCAGCGACCTCATAATTACGGTTAGAAAAACAGGTCTTGATGAAGTGCTTCCTTCGATCTGATCGATATATAACAAGATTTGTGCTGAAGATGAAAGGTTTCCTACGGCAGGTATGTGCAATGCATACTGTAAAGCTCTTAAAAACAGGTAGATAGAGAAACCTTTAAACGAACACCTCAAGGCCATCATTGTTTAAGAAATAAAAACATGACCAAATTATAGAAAGACTAACAGAAAACTAGGATATAGTTTAATGCGTTTCTCCAAAACTGGCTATAACAATGATACTTGTAACTCGTAATAACGATAGCAACGGTAGTTAACCGTGTTTTAGTCATTACCATAGAGTTAAACATAATAATAATAAGAAATTATAAAAAAAACAAAAGTTTATAGCAAACCAAATGCATCTCAACACAGTCTGGCAATTCATCTACAACATTCGTCTCCCGAGATTTAAAACCATACTGCCATGAGTCAAATTTCTACTTGAGGGATACTTCAAAATAATTGTCGAGATTCTTTTCAAACTGAGCCTTTGGAGTCCATCATTATTTTGAAAGAATAAATTAATAGTTTCATGTCTTAGAAAGGTTATATATCATTTAGGTCTGCCGTAAGAGCACAACGGGAACTATGAGCCTTCAAGACTCCCTGTTAATTTCTCATTGCCTTGTTTGTTTGTATGGTGTTTTTACGTTGCATGGAACCAGTGGTTATTCAGCAACGGGCTCATAGCCTTGTAAATCTGAACTCCTTATTCGGCCACTGTTTTACGCAAAGACCTTTTTAAGCATAGGCTGATAGAACGACTGTCTACACCCTTATTTAGCCAAGGCTTGAAGGCAGAAAGGAAAGTTCCTCGGATGAAGCAAATATAGAAAAGTCGTCTGTGGAAGAAACAACAACTGAAGCTTCCTCTTGTAACGATCTTGTGAACCAAGACATAATAAAAAGATACAACATGATCATTTTGGCACAATGACGTTCATGACTACTATGAAACTAATGATACTGGGAATTACAATTTCTTTAAATTGTCAAAGGACTTTAAAAATCCTGCGGAATCTAAATCTTAAGAGATATGTAATACCAGGAATAAGATAGATCAGCCTGATACAGGTACGAGTCAGAATTTAGCAGACAAAGTTTTGGTGCTCTCTCTCTTCTCTCTTCTCTCTCTCTCTCTCTCTACACACACACACACACACACACACACAGACATCTGCAAACTGCTATACCTGCATTGTTTGTTAACACCGAATAAGCAGATATGAGGAAAGAGAGATAAAACTCTCTGATCGTGCTTCTTAGTCCATCCGTGGTTCGCTATTTAGATAAACGCATACAAGACGCTGTGACTCACTCAAGAAGTGCTCGCTTGTCCTGCTTATCCTGTCTGCTGGAATACCTGTCGACTTGCCCACAAAACAATACTTTCATGTCGCTTACAGATAGCTTCTAGCCATTTCTGAAAAGTTCCTTCGGCGACTTTTACTTTCTTTCAGTCAGATTCTGTATCGCAGAGTTTCATTATTTTCAGATTTTCGAGATTCTGAACAGTCGTGTCGGTGTACTTTACAGATGTCACTGTTTCTTCATTCTAAGAGCCATGATTAGGGCGCTAAAGACCTCCCTTTTGTGCTTTCATGACCCTCTGATCACCTAAAAATACAAATCTTTATATTATGAACAAAATTATACAGAAATATTACAAAACCCCGAGCTTTCAGCTAATAGATATATCAATCAAATATAAACAAAATATGAAGGCAAAGCTAACGAGATATCATCACTATGTTAACAAAATTAACTGCCCAGATAAGAAGGTAAAAACTTAAAATATTGAATAAAAGCAGCAAAGAAATGAAGGGAAAAGTGCTCTTCCTCATTTCCATAAATATATGAAAAAAACGAAAGTAAACAAGGCGTGATCCGACCTCAAACTTACTCGGGCCGCGTGCAAGATTTTCACTCCATGAAGTTTCACCAACGAAAATTTAAATAAATACGCTATATTTTATTAGAAATCATTTTCTCTACTGTTTAACATGAACATTTATTTTTTACACTTTTTATTTTACAATATTTATTTCTTACCTTTTACAGACCTTTTTAGGATCTTCCATAGACCTTTCCTACCCCCCCCCCCCCCCAGCAAGAACAACAAATAAGTCGTTTGTAGGCTTACTCCCCGAAGCGAAAATAAACGATGCTATGCTAAGCACTACCCTTCCTCATTTACATAAATCTATGAAAAAAGAACGATGGGGAGAGAAAAGAACGAAAAGCGTGCCAGGCACCCAATTTCTTCATTTCCATAAGTATGTTCTTCCTCGCATACCTCAGTCGTTACAGATGTCTATTAGCAAGGAGACAGACACATTTCTCCAGTAGTCAGCTCAGACCCTTTGACACTGACTTGTGGGACATCCAGGATCTCTGGAAGTGTGCCGACTGACCTTCACCTAGACGGAGACACCTCTACAGGTATTGCACCGTGTTCTGTGGATTCCAGTTTAATATTACACATCGCATAAGTAAGAAAGTGAACAATTTCTTATAAAACTGTCGATATAAATTAATTTCGATACAGTGGTACGGTAATATTAATTCTTGCCTAGCATAGCAGACACAAAATCAACGAAGAATCACATGTACTTACATACACGCAAACAAAATTATATATATATATATGTATATATATATATATATATATATATATGTATATATATATATATATATATATATATATATATATATATATATTTGTGTGCGTGTGTGTAATCAACGAAACCCTATTTCACCTACCCATTCAATCACTAAAAAAGTTTAATAATTCCTAAAGTTCGGAACATATATTATTAACGGTTCTAAATCGCCACGAGGCACATCTTGATAAGCTTTCCTCCTCGACAGACCAGCAGTGGGCGTCCTGCACGAAACCCTTCACACTGCGGATTTCCACCCATGGTCTAAGAACCGAGTTTCCACTGAAATCGCTTTTGTAAGAATTTCCTGGACTTCTACGGAAACGAGTTGCACAATTATTTTATCCATTTATATACGTATACACACACACAAAACACACACACACACACATATATATATATATAGTATATATAATATATTATATATATTATATAGATAAATTATATAATACATATATAGAATATATATATACACACACACACACACACACATATTATTATATTATATATTATATATATATATATATATCTATATATATATATATATATATATATATATATATCTATACACACACACACACACATATTATATTATATATATATATATATATATATATATATACACATAAATTATATATATATATATTATATATAAATATATATATATATATATATATATATATATACTCATACATATGCGTGTTTATGTATATACGTATGTCCTCGACGGCTCCAGCATCACCTCACCAGTGAGAAGGAAGCGAGATCAATACCCTGGAGAGACGAACGACTTACGACTTGAGCCAATTTCCAGAAGAAAAAAAAATCTACTGCGCATCTGTCAGAGTTAAAGCTTGGGGCAGTAACCTAATCCCAAAAATACATCCTGGTCACTAGAAGGTTAATAGACTCTGATAATGGCCCCTCTAAAGGAAAATGTATATAGTGGCATCTCATCGTTATCAGCAAGTCTTCAGAGCTGAGCCTGCTAGCCCATGAAAATTTCTTCTCTCGTGTGTGTGTGTGTGTGTGTGTGTGTGTGTGTGTGTGTGTGTGTGTGTGTGTGTGTGTGTGTGTGAAGGTAAAGATGATAGAGGTGACCGAAATATGTGAAAAAAAAAACACTAACTTTACATTTCAAAGCAGATGTCTGACAGGATTTTGATGGAGAAAGTAAGAGTGATGGTATAGGCAATCTATTTACTTGTAAATTCCAGAGGAATTTCTTTGTCAAACCCTTCTTTTAATATATACAAATCTTTCTCTTTCCTCAGTAATGTAATTTTAATATATGTTCCATTAAAAGAAGCAGATTTCCAACCACATAAAACAAGCATGCATACTCTCACTCTCTCTCTCTCTCTCTCTCTCTCTCTCTCTCTCTCTCTCTCTCTCTCTCTCAGTTCAACGACGCATCAAGGCCGTCCGGCATATTAGGTACGACCTGAAACCAAAGCGATCACTCCAGGACTGCTCAGGAATTAGGATATTTGTTACCTCCGATAAAGACATTCTTTGGAATGCAGTTTAAGAGTCCAACGCGCACTCGGTTACTATTTTTATTATCTACAATACAAACCGCAAAAATGACAAAAGGGGATAGAACAAAAATTATCATAATTTACTTTCAGATGTGATATTACTATGCTAAAGGATTAAGACTGAAAACCCGACAGAATGATGGAATAAATTATATTTCAAGCTACCTTCAAATGAGGAAACATGAAAAAATAAGCAGTCGAGGAATCTACCATAAGCAAAGGTCGAGAAAAACTGGTCATGGGAAATCTCGCCTTAAATGTGACTCAAATGAGAAAGAAAGAAAGAAAATAATCCTATTAGTAAAAAAAAAAAAAAAAAAAAAAAAAAAAAAAAAAAAAAAAAAAAAAAAAAAAAAAAAAAAAAAAAAAAAAAAAAAAAAAAAAAAAAAAAAAAAAGTTCACAGTAGAGAGCCCTCAAAGCGCCAAGGTCCAACGCCGGGTTCAAAATCCTACTGCAAGGAAAATGCATTCATCTCTGAGAGATCTCACACTTCGGGCAAAGCTTGGTTAAACGAGTGATCATGCAATAATTGGTACGTTAAAATGGATACACAATAGAACACCAAAAAGCACACAGGCAGGATGAAGAGCAGAGGAAGTAGGAGAGCAAAAGCATATAAAAGTATTAGACAGATTAAGTGGCATTAAAGAGGGTTACCGCTACTTGCAGATATTTATTTTTATTTTCCCTGTGTTAAGAAAGGACATATGACTAAGCTCCACCTCATTCTATCTATCCACCTGTTTAAAAACAGAAAATGGTGAGAGAATCGAACGACTGCTAAAATAAGTCTTCGGATAGAGAGGTCTTCAATGTGAAACTGGTTCTTTGTGACAGACATGCAAAAAGCAATAGATCAGACTGGAATAGAATTTCATGGCATATTATGACTACCTATGAAAAAGTCAAGGAAATGCTGACACCAAAAGCCCCATTATCCTTTTCCACTTCAGTCTTGGCAAAATTTTTTCAGGCACATTCAACATATATTCACAGGTCGCAGATATGCAGAGAATTATAGCTCACGTTACCCTTATACACTGTATTTTTCGTTTTTTTTTATTAATATAAAAAACAAACGAAAAATGCAGAGCCCAATAGCGCGAGTAATCCTTTCAAACTTAGTCTTGGAAACATTTGCATAGCAAAGTGGTCATTACATAAAAAAAAAAAGGTTGAAGAAATGCAGACCATTTATCCGCTTAATTTTCAGACCAGGAAACATTTAAGAGACTTTGTATTCCCTGAATTAAAAAAAAGACTTACACGTAACCCTTTACTGATGATCAAACGATACGCTTCTTTCCGACGAAAAGACAGTATAGTCTACAAAACAGCTTATCAATAATAACTACAGCAATACATTTTCAAATCTAAACGCGCTAACAGAGGATTTCTTTACTATATACATAAGCATGCATTTATTTTCTAACAGCCATTAGTTACAAGGTAAGGAATTTTCAACAAAAATAAAATGTCACCGTCATCATTGCCATCATCAATAATAACAATTCCTCTGTTGTCGTTCCTTCTACAATCTCCGTTTTAATCCTAACAAGCAACGCACTTGACAACCAGGCTAGGCTGTACCTGGCGGCTCGATGCACGTACTCAAGACGCTGAAGTCCGACTCTGGACCCTGGCGCCGCCCAGCCAATGAGCGATTACGCCGTAAATCATCGTCTAGGATTCGACAAATAACTCATTTGATGAACCCACATCATTACCCGGCCTCATTCGGGGATATTAGCACCTGCAGAGGAGTCCCTAATGAAGATCGTAAAGCAAGTCCAAATGGCCAGCGCGGTAGACTTTACGACCGACCAAAATGGTTAAAATCGCTATGAAATTCGATTCCTCTTCTCGAAAATCCAAGCAGAGCAGCCTGGCGCCGCCGCCGTCGATTGTCGCGGGAGGAACATTTGGTTTGCTCTAAATGACTCGGAGGGAAAAATAACTGCCTCCCCTGCGCTATTAATATTCGCTTGTCATACACTACATCAGCGTGCTGGAATTTGTGATTTCATGCCAACGGACGTGAGATAATTACCACACGGTGCGAATAAAGGAAAAATATAGAAGAAGATAATAAAGAGTTTAGGGTACCTCAGTGTAAAGAGCTACTGGGAAAGTACGAGCAAAATACATAGGTATTTCAAATCCTCCCACTGTAACACTATACCAATGCATGTAGGTATGTATGTATGCATGCATGTAAGTACAACCCACACACACACACACACACACAGAAACTCACACAAGACCTCACAAGATACTGGGTGGTATCTAGCGGAGATATTTATTAAAAAAAAGTTACAAGCTCCTCTGGACTAACAGTCATCGTCAAGAAGGTATCCGTGGATACCTGACAATGAGGAATGTTAGTCGAGGGAAGCTTGTAACTTTTTTAAAATAAATATCTCCGCTAGATGCCACCCAGTATCAATGAGGTCCTGTCAGTAATTGTATTAATGCACAGAACAATTGTGTAAGTGATAAAATTATTAATATATTGTAGAGCTAGTTCCAAATATTTGTCTTGACGGAGGTGAGTACAAAACACTCAGTATGACAATAAAAACTTCAACAAACGAGTCATAAGAGTTAATCCCGCTGCCATGACGAGCACCTCGCCAGCCATTCACGTTCTTCAAATGTCGCTTAAATTTAAGCAGGCTAAGCAAAAATTGCAAAAAAAATAAACAAGAAGAGTGGAGACAAAAAAAAAATTATTAAATAGTGATTTACAAACGACATTAATGGTCGCACCTTGTAAACGGCACTTCCATTGACTCTGTTAAAAAATATTTTAAAGCCTCTCTCTCTCTTTTGATAAAGAAAAAATATATTTGTTGAGTCCCCTTCTCTCTCTCTCTCTCTCTCTCTCTCTCTCTCTCTCTCTCTCTCTCTCTTTCTCAACGTAGAGCCATAAACACGGAACAGAAAATTACCAAATTAATCATTAACAAGTTATGTCCACGGACTACGCGCTCAAGCATGAGATTGGAGCAATGGGTTGTCGCACTCATTTAAGGAACGGTTAGTTGAGAAAATACTGGCTCTTGAGAAAAAAGAGAGAGTGAGGAGGACCAGAGAGGAGAGAGAGAGAGAGAGAGAGAGAGAGAGAGAGGAATCAAAAAATATATTTTTTTTTATCAAGCGGTATACATCCAGCTTAACGACATCAGAGACCACCCCCCCCCTCTCTCTCTCTCTCTCTCCTCTATTCTCTCTCTCTCTCTATGCTCTCTCCTCTCCTCATTCTTCTCCTCTCTCTCGCCTCTCGCCTCGTCCCCTCTCTCTCTCTCTCTAAAGACTTTCTTCCAAGGATGCTGCGAAGAGCAGGAAACCTCTAAAATCTAAAAGCATCTGGCATTTAAAGTCATCCGACTTCGAAGGGATTATGAGAAGTCTTAACCGAGTCTGCCCTCTTAAGGACACAGAACTCCTCCTGACCTCCTTAGGACAATGGCGGATGATACGGCTTTTTGACCAATGAAATATGTAGTTTTAACAGTTTTTGGTCATTTAATTTGAGAACTTCTTCCATCTCTATCATTGCGAGGTATCTAGGTTTGTCCTCCCTCCAAGTATTTCTGAAATTTAAGGGTTCAGACGACGTTGTGATTCACGAAATGATGGTTTCTGACTGCCTAAGTCCAACTGGTTGATAAAAGTAAAGTTTTCTGACCCCTTCGTGACTAATGAAAATTACAGTTTTGACCCCTTAAGGACTAGAGAAAGTAACAGTTTCTGACCCCTCAGTGGATGACGAAAGTAACAGTTTCTGACCCCTCAGTGGCTGACGAAGGTAACAGTTTCTGACCCCTCAGTGGCTGACGAAAGTAACAGTTTCTGACCCCTCAGTGGCTGACGAAAGTAACAGTTTTCTGACCCTCAGTGGCCTGAAACGAAAGGTAACAGTTTTCTGACCCCTCAGTGGCCCTGACGAAAGTACATTTTCTTTCTGGACCCCTCACTGGTTGACGAAAGTAATTTCGGACCCTCAGTGGCTTTGCAGAAAGTAACAGTTTCCCCTGACCCCCTCAGTGGCTGAACGAAAGTAACAGTTTCTGACTCCTTTCAGGGCTGACGAAAGTAACCCAGTTTCTGACCCCTCGTGGCTTGACGAAGTAACAAGTTTTCTGGACCCCTCAGTGGCTGGACGAAAGTAACAGTTTCTGACCCCTCAGTGGCTGACGAAGGTACAAAGTTTTCTGGAACCCCTCACGGGTTTGACGAAAGTAGTTTCGGACCCCTCAGTTGGCTGACGAAAGTTAACAGTTTTCTGACCCTCAGTGGGCTGGAACGAAAGTACAGTTTCTGACCGTCCCTGCAGTGGCTGACGAAAGCAAACAGTTTCTGACTCCACTCATGGCTGAACGAAAGTAACATTTTCTGACCCCCCTCAGTGGCTGACGAAAGTGAACCAGTTTCTGACCCTCACTGGTTGACGAAAGAACAGTTTCTGACCCCTCAGTGTCTGGGACGAAAGTAACAGTATCTGCCCTTTCACGTTGACGAAAGTAGTTTCGGACCCCTCAGTGGCTGACGAAAAGTAACAGTTTCTGACACTAAGTTTGGCTGGGAACAAAGTAAACATTTCTGACCTTAGTGGCTGACGAAAGTAACAGTTTCTGACCCCTCACTGGTTGACGAAAGTAAGTTTCGGACCCCTCAGTGGCTGACGAAAGTAACAGTTTCTGACCCCTCAGTGGCTGACGAAAGTAACAGTTTCTGACCCCTCACTGGTTGACGAAAGTAAGTTTCGGACCCCTCAGTGGCTGACGAAAGTAACCGTTTCTGACCCCTCAGTGGCTGACGAAAGTAAGTTTCTGATCACAACGATGAAAGTGAACAGTTTCAGCAGGCCTCAGGGTGAAACAGACGTGCAATAGTTTCTGACCTCCCAAATAAACAGATACAACGGTTCCTGGTTTCTTGGAGAGTAGCAAAACGTGATGACTTTAAGAAATTCGCTAAGAATAATGGAATATAAGCCCTCAAGGATTGTAAGTGCAACAGGACCTTATTCCTCACTAAAAATGAAAATGATGGAAGAACTGAAGATATAGGTGCAACATAAGAGACGTCATAAAAGAACTGCGGAAAGAATTTCAGAGCGACAACGACAGCTAATAATATTTATTCCAAAGGGAATTTCCTAATGAACGCCTGCAATCAGTTCCCTACACACTTTCTCTAGGAAAAAGAAAAAGAAAGTTCGGTTACCGCAGGAATTCTACAATGACCAACAAGAAAAATGTCACGTACTTTTGGAATTTCTCAAAGAGATAATAAGAGACAAAAATCGAGTACATTAGGAATTTCACGAAGAATTTTCACGAAGCTTAGTGCAGCAAAAAATTCAAAATGGAAACGGCCACAAAAAATAGTACACGGAAATTTTACATGATTTTGACGTCCACTTAAATTTCAAAATGAAAGGGGGGGTGGGGGCGAAATCTTCTTAAATGAAATTTCAAGAGCATCGTGTTGTTATTGTAGTTGTTGTTGTTGTGCTAGACTCTAGAATGCTGAACTAAGTCAAGGGATTCTGGATTCCACGGGGCCCAACATCCCCTGCAAAAGGCTAAACTACGATAATCCTCAGCCCCAAACCCACCTATAGCTTCGCAAATAGCTAGCATAAACAAATTCTACCTATTGTTCTGTCGCCGAATTGCGTACGAATGGGAGCATCAAGCATTCTAGGACATTTTTTTTCCTTTATAGAAGAGCAATAATATAACCCATAAATGGATAATAGACGAGGTAGTATATCTCCTACCCGACCAAAACTACCATGAAAAATATGTGTATAAACATCACTCTTTAGGACCACCATTAACTAGAAAATATTAAGGTTAATCTAAAGATTCATTCTCTCTCTCTCTCTCTCTCTCTCTCTCTCTCTCTCTCTCTCTCTCTCTCTCTCTCTCTCTCTCTCTCTCTCGTTTGCTGTACCTCAGACTGACTGTTTCATTAATGAATCAATCGGACTCTGATCTCCACCTTTTCGCGCAAGATGTCAAAGTGACCTGATTACGTAACGTCCAAACTAATACTGCTGAAGTTGCAAAACCGTTAACGGCAATACATTTAAAATTGAACTTCTTACGATTAACAACTGTACAAAGATCCCGTAAACCTTTCATACTTTTCCTCTGAGAAAAATCAATAAACGAGAAGGGAGATACTAAGTAAAGTGATGAGGAAGAGATAATTAAAATGAAGAGGAACGCACGGAAAGTAAAACGCACCCCAGAAGATCGCTAAGTACTCCGTGTGGTCTTCCATAATAGGCAATTTTCAATTTATGTGCCGATGCTCCGATTCGCGATATAGCATGTCATCCGTCGTTAAGGGAATATTCTATCGCACGTTAATTTCTCTCTCTCTCTCTCTCTCTCTCTCTCTCTCTCTCTCTCTCCTGTTTTTGCAGATGGACAGATACAGAGAGAAGCCGAAAGGGCAACTCCTGAGCTGAAACAATGATGATTAAAGCCGTTGGACACGTGAGTGCTCTTGGTCAATTTAGAATCATGATGGAAACAATCAGAATCGCGTTTTGTGTGTATCTTATAATCAAGGCCACCGAAAATAGATCTATCTTTTGGTGGTCTCTGTATAACGTTGTATGTGCCGCGTCCCATGAAACTTTAACCACGGGCCGCTGGTGGCCTGGCCTCTATAGTTGCCAGACGCACGAATAACGCTAAATTTAACATTAAATCAAATAAAACACTACTGAGGCTACAGGGCTGCAATTTGTTATGTTTGATGATTGTAGGGTGAATGATCAACATACCAATTTGCAGCCCTCTAGACCCTGAGGGCGGACAGAAAATTTGCGGACTGACAAAAAGTGCGGACGGACAAAGCCGGAACAATAGTTTTCTTTTCAGAAAACTAAAACGTATGAGGAGATACTTGATGCAAAAGTTGAAAATGAGAGAGAGAGAGAGAGGAGAGAGAGAGAGAGAGAGAGAGAGAGAGAGAGAGAGTTACAAAATGAGTCACAGGTTCCATAATTTCATTATAAAACAAAGTCTCTAGGACAAAAGTAAACTGTAAATACAATAAAATAAAACATTTTCGTCAGTAATAATAAGCAGGCGACGTGAAAGAACCGGACCGAAAACCAGTTTAAAACACGTCAGCAAACCAATTCCACAATCCCAAAACCCAAGGACGAACGAAACGAGACAAATATAGGGTACCAGATGCCACGGCAGCAAACGCACAAGCACACGCACGCGAGACTTTACATGCAGTCTTCACAAAGCGCTTTCATAACCCAGTTACATACGACGGCGTCCAGCGCCGAAGCTGGGCGAGAGCACCTGTCACCTGAAGTAGATGTTGCCATTCTTATTATGCTTTCGACAAAAAAGAAAAAAAAAATCCAAGGAAACTTGGGTGACTCACCAGTCAGTCCATCTTGTTCGACCTCCTTCGTGTTCTGCTCCAGATCTGTTTATTTTCCCGTCTGGGAGTTTGTCACTGCTGCTTCTGAAGAGTGGTGTCATTATGCTTCGGGAGAAGCTCCATGGAACAGGCAAAGGTATTCCTTTATCTATACCAGGCTTGAGAGATCGATAGTGTGTTGGAGAGAACAGGATTTAACTCAATGTATAGTAAATTCTCTCTCTCTCTCTCTCTCTCTCTCTCTCTCTCTCTCTCTCTCTCTCTCTCTGTGCATCCTCTCAGAGGTCGCCATCCCGTACGAAAGACTCTGACCATCCTATCAGGCACCCACCCTTTTTCGTCCCCATTAAAAAAAGAAAACAAAAATTGCCTTGCGTTAATTTGCATGCCCGGCCGGACCCAGTCCTTGATATTTCCTCCTGACTTCTTCTCTGTAAGATAAGTATGATCGTAAACTAGTAAAAGAAGGGGCCGGAATTTGCATAGTTTAACCATAAACATTCCCATGGCTTTTGTTTACAAGGCAATCACCGCAATCCGCGTGGCTCCCCGTACATCGGCAAATACTGTATCCTCTGGAGAAAAAAAAAAAATTGATCTTTTTTAACATTCACCTGGCATAAGCAAATGAATGACTCTCGTTAAATTTAAATGATATTTCCATGCTCATCTGTCTGGCAAAACCTGAACCAGTATATACAGAACGTCTTAGGAAAGGTGAACGGTTCTAAATTTATACCGAATAAACAAACTGACGTCAAAAGGCAATAAAGCCATCTGCATATTCAAGCCAACAGAATCGACTTTCTATAGTGTTTTGAACAAGTCAGAAACATGTTTATATACCTAGTGCAAAACACACTTATGGCTCTCGCAAAACAGACTAGCAAAGAA
>NC_061087.1:12762718-12771668 GCF_015104395.2 Macrobrachium nipponense
GGGGGGGGGGGGGTGGGGGGGGGGGGGGGGGGGGGGGGGGGGGGGGGGGGGGGGGGGGGGGAGGTGAGAAGGGAATGTTCGGAAAAGGCGAGTTACATCAATTTTACAAAAATGGGTATCGGTAGTTGCAGAAGAAAAATACTAAATTCCCTTCAGCCTTTTACCACTGGACATTCAATGAAAGGAAAGTGATTTCATTACCTGGTAAGAAAGATAATAAAATAAAATATTTTGATCAGTTTATGCTTCCTTCCCTTAACCCCCAAAAATACGCGCTTGCAGTATGTGTTCTTCAAAAAAAAAAAATAAATAATAATAATAATAATAATAACAATAATGCAAAGTAAACCATCTTCGTGCACGATTTGGTTCTTTGTAGTCTTCAGATTATGTTAATCCTCAGGATACCTGATCGGAAGCAAAGGTGTGATCGTATACTTCACAATAACACCCGAAGAAAGCCTTATTTGGAAACTTAAGCTTGAATACACTCGAGTACGCATACTGTACGTAAGATATATTATGTATTACTATATAAATATTAATATACACTACGCCATTGTAAGGAGAGAGAGAGAGAGAGAGAGAGAGAGAGAGAGAGAGAGAGAGAGAGAGAGAAATTAATGCGTACGGACAGGGGTGATCAAACAACCCGTCAGAGCCCGTCCGAGGCCTATGTGTTTACATAAAAGGAAGAAGGGAGACCACTGTGTTACGACCTTCAGAGACAACTAAGCAGCGGTTTTCTTTGGAGTCGACGTCTTTGTGTTTTTACGACCAATCATGACCCCCATAGGCAAAGAGAGAAGAGCAAAATAAAGATAACAGCTGAAGGGGTTCATATAAATGGAGACGCGGTCACCACCTTTAGGGAATAGAAGGTTTGGTCGTAGATTTCCGTCCCATGTGGAAAGTCCTCTTGTGGCTGATCATGGCACCGATATCGTTTTTTGGACCAAAATTAATCATAACTTATTTTTCTATGAGTTTTCCATTAGCATTACTAAACTATTCTAGTTAATTGCGCATGTTCAGCGTCTATGATCATAAGATTTATACCATTTTAAAGCAATATACCACTCAATCTTACGCAAATGTGTGGTAATGGACCTTCAGAAATTTAGTTATTAGGAGGGGTCGTAGGTTTCCACTTTCTCAGAATAGTTATCAAGAAAACAGCATACACAGATTACATACACTTACATATATTTGAGTACGGAAATAAGCGGCAACACAGCTACCACTCTTACGTAAATTATTTGTTCCTTATTCGGAGAATGAATGGGAAAAGCCTAAGCCTACAGAAGAAGATTAAAGAAGAAAAAGGCTGGAATCAGCGTCTCAAATAATAAAATGATTACAGGGACAGATTTCACCACTTGCTCCTGTAGAAAGAAAGTGGATGTAGATATATTTATATATATAATATGTTATTATGATGATAAAATATATTATATATATATATTATATATATATATAATATAATTATATCTATATATAATTATATATATATATATATATAATATATATATATTTATATATATATTTTATATATATATTATATATAGTATATATACTATATGCACTTCTCTTGTACCCTTTCGTACACCCGTCTTCCCACAAGTGTTTGTGCGAAAAACGGTATACAGAGAAACCCTACACCGGCACTTGCTTCTAAGTATGGAGGGAGGGAATGTTTATGCACAACTGCTACATCACGTCTGTGAGCAATTTTTTTATTAATCGTAATTTCATAACATGTAATAAAAGATACATAAATGTCAAGTTTTACAAAATGTAACGAAAGTCACAACAAGAAGTTGGAAAAATGACAGCAATTTTTCATAGTTATATATATATATAGATATTACATTTATGTATATTAGATATATCTATATATAATATTAATTTATTATATATATAGTATAAATATTTATCATATATATATATATATATATATTATATATATAAAAAAATATGTATATATAATCTTCAGGCCACGTACTCTACAAGCTGAACAGTTATAGAATTCTGATCTGTGTCAGAGATAAAACAAGACCAATTTATCACCAAGAATAAGCCATGTATCAATCCAAAGAGGAAAATTACCTAATCAAAGACCTACTAAAAAAAATCTCCCCTTATTACAATACTAACACCATCAATCAAGATCCCTATTCACTAAGTTCCAGGAAGAGTAGACGGAGAGGGTAGGCCCCAAGAATAAGACTACCCCAGCCTGTCCCACATGCAAGATATCAGCCATTCCCTAAACCTATTATCTCTTCGTTAGTCGCTCTGCTCTCCGCAATCATTTTTAATACAGACCATTCATATTCCCTTACGGTTAGACGCTAACTTCTTTTGGGACCGACTGATTTAATTTCCTTATTATAACAGCTGGTGGTAGATATATATATATATATATATATATATATATATATATATATATATATATATATATATATATATATGTGTGTGTGTGTGTGTGTGTGTGTGTTCCCATACACCGTTCCCTCTTAAAAGGAGTTCCATAACCTTTCTCTTGCTAACATTCAGGTTCAACTTCCTCTGCATTAAAACACACACACACACACACTCTCTCTCTCTCTCTCTCTCATTAGCATCAGTGTGGGAGGGGATGAAGGGAGAGAAGAGGAAGGAAGGAAGGAAGAAAAAGAAAGTTCGGTGGTGAGATTAGTGGCTATGATGCTTTTACTATTACATTTTTAATTCCACTTTGTTTTTTCCATAAACTTCTAAACACACACACACACACACACACACACACACACACACACACACACACACACACACACACACACACACATATATAGATATATATATATATATATATATATATATATATATATATATATATATATATATATAACTTGGGGAGAGCATTAAACGAATCTTCGTGCACGGCAGAGCACTCTCCTCTCTGCGAAGAGAAATTCAGGCGATGGCGGGAACATGAAGTTTAATGTAGAATTCATATAATCTATTGACCTCAGCATTAGAAACTACCAAGCTGCAATGCCGGACACCAATCAACCAATTATAACTGTCCACCAGTCAGTCAGACCAACTTCTTTCCTTATATAAAAACAACAATATATTTCTTTTGTAAAAGTCACCTAAGATACGTTTATACTCAAGATAATCCTCCTTGAGTTAACTAATTCTTATTCACCTTACTACAATGACAGACTTCTGGTTTTTGAGCTGGAAGTCTGTCATTATAGTAATGTAAATAAGGAATCCGAGAAAAATGTCATGATCTCTTACCATCAATGAAGAATTGTTTTTTCATTATTTCCTAACCGCTTATCGGCACTAAAGGAGTTTGTTAACAAGACAAGAGGCCTATAAACGTCCCCATAAATCGAATCCGAGAAGCCAACCAAGGGCCTTTACCAACAAACACAAATATCCAACCAATGTTTTTTATCCGTAACAAATAGTATTACTTTTACTTTTCAGTCACAATAAATTTCAGTGCATCTTTCGGTATGTAATGGGATATATACATCATATATATATATATATATATATATATAATATATATATATATATATATATATATATGTGTGTGTGTGTGTGTGTGTGTGTGTGTGTGTGTGTGTGTGTGTGCGCGCGCTCGCGCTCACAAGATGAACGAAGCGATAATTAAACACACTTCGTAAGAAATATGAAAGTTGTACGAGGTTTATTCCTCACCAAAATATACTATAGTAGATTCACATCAACCAAGCATCTGACGTCTTGGGCAGTCCCTAACGACGCTCCTGATTGGCTGTTGATAAGCCAATCACGGGCTGGAAACTCTCAGTCTCTCTCAGTCATATAAACACGCACAGACATTTATATATATATTTATATATTATATATATAATATATATTTATATATATATATATTATATATATATATATATATATATATATATTATATATATATATATATATATATATATATATAAATGTCAGTGTGTGTTTATATGAATGAATAGATACCTAGACAGATTTTCGCTCAGTTGTAAATGTACACAGACGACAATGGGCAAATAAATCATTAACCGGAGCTTCATGCCTGTCTTGACAAGTAAGCGCTAAGCAGCGTCCACTTACCCACTGCTGCTTGCGCCAAGAGCTACCCAGTTGCCTCTTCAAGCAAGTCATCTCCGTCAGCTTCTTAATGGTAAACCCCGTTTCTTCTTCGTGTGTGTGTGTGTGTGTGTGTGTGTGGAGGGGGGGGGGGGGGGGGGGGGGGGGGGGGGGGGGGGGGGGGGGTGGGGGGGGGGGGGGGGGGGGGGGGGGGGGGGGGGGGGGGGGGGGGGGGGGGGGGGGGGGGGGGGTGTGGGGGGGGGGGGAATTGGCGCTGACCTCGGACACCTGTAACATATGATGCTTAAAAACAGGGGTCCTTCCGTCCGCTCCTTTTATTCCAGGATCTTGAATGAACCAATCTGCCGCAGGACGCTGCATTTTATGTTCCCGCCGAGGCTATTTGCCTTGCTTAATGTCTGACTTACGGCAAAAGGCCTTAAACGAGGGAAATATGGTTGCAAATATCGTCATGGTATCCGTTAAGCCGTTTAGAAGCAGAGTTAAGGAGTCATACAAGAATGAAAGTGTAGGCTAATTTTACGAGGCCGTTCGCGGACTAAAATGGATTTTGTTTCGTTTTGGGAAAATTATTCATCAATAAAGACTTTTCAAAATATTCGAAATTCTGCCTTCAAATTCCAGTTATAATAAAATCAACCTTTTAGCCTAAATAAACACACCCATAATGACTATGATTATGAACAATGTCAAAACTTCAAAATGGAATAATATGGCAAGCAAAAATATTAAAAATGACAACTAAACTAATGCAATTCTTAAAAAGTACTGAATACAACACAAACATCTGAAGGATAAATAATGCAGATACTCTTTTAACAGGATCATGTAAACACAACAGCGTATAATATTCATGACGTAACCAGGTAGACACTTCCATTAAACTACACATGGAACAAAGGACTTCGACCACAGAGTAATATAATACCTTGGTACATAAATGAAATACGACTGATATACTGAGCTTTGTAAAATGGCGTCGCAACAAACATGGTCGCCTACATCAAATTACATAAGGATGCTGACATTTGTATATTAGTATCCCGCTCGTGCTACCTCAAGAGCTCAGGTTCTCTGGGTGGGGTTGAAGGTTTTGAACTGAACCGAATATAGAATATAAGCCAAAGGCCAAGCACTGGGACCTTTGAGGTCATGCAGTGCTGAAACTGAAAATGACAGTGAAAGGTTTGAAAGACGTAATAGGAGGGAAACCTCAAAGCAGTTGCACTATGAATCAATTCTTAGGAGGGTGGAGAGTAAGAATGAAGAACGAGAAGATGAAAAGAGGTACAGTAAAATGAACGAAAGTAATGCCTACAGCGCACTGCCGGAGGTGCACTGACGGCACTAGCCCCGTACGGGTAGGGATCAATGTTTCCCACTAAAATGGCTTGCAGAGTACATAACCAAACAAAAAAAAAGCTCGCGGTGAAGCTATATACCACAATCATTCATGTTATGGCAAATGAAGCCTCACTTTCATCTAGAAAATGAAGTTTGAAAAGGGATTTCGTCGGTATCCATACCGGAGGCTAAAAACAAACTAATGTTAATAACACAAATTAATACCCAGCTCGGGTAAAATTCTCAACTAATGCGCAGGGTCACTAAAAATTCTTTCATAAAACCAGTTCATTTCTAAAAATCAAAATTCCGTAAATATAGCTAATATATAAGAGCCGATAGCCTTAACCTAGAATCAAGGTAGAATAAGATGTGCCCTTTTTACTTCAAATTCAAAGGCAACGAACAATTCAATACACGGAGTTGAAATAAAAGATATAACTTTAGTCTCTCTCTCTCTCTCTCTCTCTCTCTCTCTCTCTCTCTCTCTCTCTCTCTCTCTCTCTCTCTCCTGGCTTAATTGCGGACCTTAGACCACCATCAATTCTACCGAGATAATACTACAATGTAATATGCACACACAACACCCCCAACCCCACCCCACCCCTTAAAAAAATTAAACCTGCACTTCTGATAAGGAAACCCACGATCACCAAACACTCAGAATTGTCCAGCTAAATGAGAAATTCTGGCGAGGTCTCCGAGTATCATCCAATTAACGGCTGTGACCCACTGATACAGGTACAAGCAATGGCGTGTACGTGACCCTGAGCGCCAGCAAACCTCAAGAGGCTCGATGGCCTAATTTGATAACCTGGTGTGACCTGCCAATAACAGATGAGTAACACAGACGAAATCGCGCAAGGACACCGTGACCCCACCTTCCTGAGGGGGTAGAGGTAACCAACCTCTCATGGAGGGATTGTCATGGGGTATTTTCCACGGCGGTGCGGGTAGGGAGGAATCCTTCAAGGAGAAATGGGTAAGGCGAACCTTCCATGAAGGTGTAGGTAGGGGGGAAATCTTTCATGAATGATTAGAGCAAATTCTAAATTCTATATTCCATGAATATAGAAGTTAGGCCTAAGGCCGAGCACTGAGACCTATGAGGTCATTCAGCGATGCGACTGAAATTGAGAGTAAAAGGTTTGAAAAGTGTAACAGGAGGAAAACCTTGCAGTTGCACTATGAATCAATTGTTAGGAGAGGATATGAACGGAGGTACAATAAAAGAAATGAAAGGGATTGCTAGCTTGGGGCCAAAGGGATACTGCAAAGAACCTTAAATAATGCCTACAGTGAACCGCATGAGATGCACTGATGGCACAACCCATTACGGGGAAGGGTTAGGGATACAATATATTTCAAGAAGGGATTGGTGGGCGGGGAACCTTCCTTAAAGGCGTGGGTAGAGAGGAATGAAAGAAATAGAAGGGGAGACCAAAGAGAAAGGTGGGTGGGGACGATAAAGAGGAAGACCTGTTTGTGCCAATGCGTCAGGTTAGCTGATGAATGCCCCGTGCCCCTAAAGTCGCGGCGTTCGTTGTACAAACTCTGATAAGAGCAGCCCAGTGGTCGTCTTTTTAATCGACGAGGATCCAGCCCACCCATTCAGCTTGTAACGGGGACTATTATCTACAGAGCACCCGCTCTATCTCTGGACAATACGAATGCACATTTTCGCCGTCTGTCTTCAGTGACAGACTTTATCGAAATCATTAAGACGCTTGAATATATGAGAAAAGCACCATTAATCCTTATTTAGTCTGTGTGGTGATCGTTTTGGCGACACCAGAAACAAATGTTCATATAACACAGTTTTCGATTCGCTCGACCGTAACTATCGATGTCCTTCGTTAAATAACCTCATAAAAGTAGAGTCAAATGAAGTATTTAAAACATGCTATCTGTCTTATAATTCACGAAAGGTCTACACGTGTTAACTTTCACAAATGGAAGTTGTCCATCCATTTTTTCTTCTCCAGAGAAATGACCGAACGTAATTTTATATAACAATATTAAGGTGGCAATACTCGCTACAAAATATTAAAATAGAAAAAAAGGTCAATATTATTTGCCCTTTTCAGGTTATCAAGTGTATCAGCAATCTATTACTATTGACAGAACAAGCCTGTAACTGCTCTAGATCATTCGGCCCACTATCGGACTGGGCAACAGAGGCATGCGCAAGAACTGTGTTTTCAAAATGGATTCTAAATTACAACAAAATTTTCAGCACGGAACTCAAAGATACAAAATTACATAACTTCTACGGAGGTTTCATTTCCGTGTCGTCAAACAACAAACACAAAAGTAAATGTCAACATGATGGTATTAAACAACACCATCTAGACATTGTTGCCTCATGAACAGCCAATCATTGGGAAACTAATGCACCGTGTCCAAATCAAGAGCGGAACCTTGTAAACAGCTGCGGACCAATTGGGGAAGAAATGGTTTGAACAACGTCGTTTCTTCATGTGATGTCAATGGTAGTCAATTAATCATTGATCATACTGGGTGCCAAAAATTATAAATGGGGACTTCGGTGATTTGCAGACTGCTCGTGGATGTCATAGTGATATAAACTAAATTTATGAAAGCAGATCTGCCAAGGCTCTCAGAGTTTAAAAATTAAGGCAATGGAATACGTCGCTTTAAAGCAGTTCTATAATAGATTGTTGGTACAGAAAAGGAGGTTGATGGCTGTTAAGTTCAAAAGAATGGCTCATGCTGTTATCTGATCAGTACCTGGCGTAAACAGAAGCGGGAATAAGGACCGGTACAATTGGCAATGAAAGGGTCAGGGCGTGTGGTAAGAAAGTGAGCTGCTATAAACAGAATAGACTAGTATTAAAAGGCTGGAAGTGATGGGTGTTGGTGAAAAAAATATGAAAAGTACGTGGTAAACGGGTCTTGACGGAAATACTTACAGGCAAAGTGACAAGGAAAAATGGATATGGGAAGGTGAACGGATGGTATAATGGGGGAGTGGAAATAAAAATGGCGACTCAAGTAACGTAGTTGTCCTAGAAAAAAATAAATGCAAATAGGTCTCGAATAAAAATAAAATACGAATGAAGTGGTATAATCTGAAAAGACTACAGCTCGTGTCTCTGGATTAAGCATTTTCTAAGATTGTGGAACGTAGACTACAGAGCAGAAGCAGAACTTCGGGAGCCATTGTACGTAAAATAGAATGGTTGTGAAAATGAATGCTGAGATGTAAGGAAATCTACAAAAGAGAAAATTATATGCCACAAGATTTTTTTACGAAAAAAAGTATCGCCCTTATTTGTAACATTTTATGACAAAAATGCAAAAGCACTCATTATTAAAATAAAGAATAAGACGAAACAACTGCACCACTTTCAAAACAACTGCTCAGAAATCTGAATAAAGAAATTACATAAACTCAACATAAAGGAGAGAAAATTTAATCGTGAAGAACAAAACAAAATCCTAATTCAAAGAGGTG
>NC_061087.1:12772168-12774668 GCF_015104395.2 Macrobrachium nipponense
TAATTCAAAGAGGTGATAAAAAGAAAACAAAAGAAATATGTTAAATGAACTTCATTCTCTGTGTCACTTGAAAAAAAAACCAACTGGTTGAAAACAAAATCGTAAAAACACTGAATTGTTCCCTGAATCAAGTTTTGCCAGATAATCAAGAGGCGAAGACTGAATCGGTTATTTTTCCTCGGGGAAAAAGCCGTAACGACCCAGGCAACAGTAAGTAAAAACTCAATACTGGCGGAAAGGAGTCGTTTTTAATTACTTGCAGATTAATAGAGACAGACTTTCAACCTCCCGTGAAATAAAAACTTGAGAGCTCGTTGGATTAAAGAGAACGCATGCAAAGCCATTTTCAAACTAAATCTTCCTGGGGGTCGCGTTCTTTATCGGCCGAGACATGAAAGTTTGATTTATTACCGCCATATTATTTATTCACCTTTATTATTCGTTATCGCGCAACGAACCAGTGGAAAGTACAATCAATTATTCCTCTCAAAAGGTTACGTTAGCGATTTGACCGCCCAATTTTCAATAAAAATGCCGGTGAAAGAAAAAATGCAGATAATGGTTGCTGAGTCATTGACGGTATAAGTGGCAAGTTCCCCCATAAAGGTTAAAGGGAAAAACGCCGCCCAGATTTTAAACCCATTAATTTTCAGCATGACTGAGTTTTTAACAGGCTTTTACACCAGACTGGAAGATTTCTACTGTTTCATGATGAAGTAAAAATGTAAAAAAGATATATCTAGAATGATTCTATTGTTAAGTTATTTTACTTTTCACTCATATTAATTGGATAAAATAAATACATTCTAAACTTAGGTCTTTATTTGCAAAAAGTATTTTATTATCATTATTATTTTATTATTATTATTTTTTTTGGGCTCTATGCCACAGATCCCTCCAACTTCGACTGGGTTGGTTTAGTTTTATATTTTTGTGTGGGGTTCCGGGTTGCAATCCTGCCCTCCTTAGGAGTCCCATCACTTTTCTTACTTGTTGTGTGCCGTTTCTAGTGATCACAGCTCTTCTGCAATGAGTCCTGGAGCTACTTCAGGCCTTCTAGTTTTTCTAGATTCCCTTTCCAGGGATCTTGGGATCCGGTGGCCTAGTGCTCCTATGATTTATGGGTACGATTTCCACTGGGGCATATCCCATATCCTTTCTTATTTCTATTTTCAAGATCTTTGATACTTATCCAATTTTCTTTTTTTCCCTTTTTCTCTTTTTTTTCTTTTTTTTTCTTCAACTCTTGGTTGTCCCATGGTATTGCGACATCAATGAGTGATACTTTCTTTTCTTGACTTTGTCAATCAATGTCACGTCTTCTGGTCTGTTGCACGTATCACCCTATTCCGTTCTGATAACGCATAGTCCCAGAGGATTCTTTGCCTGATCGTTTTCTATCATCCCTTCAGGTTGGTGGCTCGTACCAAGTTATTACTGCAAGGTAGCTGATTTGTTTCTTTGCACAGGCTTCCAGTGGAGGGCTTTTGCCACTGATCATCGCCTCTTTTTGTACTGGTTTTTTCTTGTTGCAAGTTGCCGGGGCATTTCACTTGCTATCGTGGTTTATGGTTTCTATTTTTCGTAGTTGCACTTCCTACATATGGGAGAGATGTTATTTCCGTCTATCGTTCTTTGAACATATCTGGTTCTTAGGGCCCTGATCTTTGTTGCCGCTGTTATCAATTTCCTTCAGTTTTCCCTTCTTCAGCTCTCCCCTCCCTTGTAGCCATTGGCCAAATTGTCATCGTGGCTAGTTTCATTTTAGTCTTGTCTCATGTATTGTCCGTTGCATTTGGTTTGGTTGTGCCAGTCCTGCTGTTCTGTCTGGTCTTTCTCCTGTCTCTGTATTAAATTTCTGGGTCTTCGTCTACTTTTATTAGTCCTTCTTCGCCCATGCACTCTTTAGCCACTCGTCTTCACTGGTGGTTTTTCAGATATTGCCCCAGTGCTCTGTTTTCGATGTTTGACGCAGTCCTCCCTATACTTAGTAGTCCTCTCCCTCCTTCCTTTACGTGTTATGTTATAGGGTCCTGTCCGTATTTGCTCTTGGGTGTTAGTGCTTTTGGTGTATTGTTCATATTGTTTCCTGGGTTTTCTGATACTATGCTGGCGGAGTTCTGCCCTTCGTCCATTCCACTATTCCTGCGCTGTTTGATTACTGGGGGGGGGGGGATCTGGCACTGCCCAATGTGTTATTTATTATTATTGACTATTATTATTATTATTATTAATTATTATTATTATTATTTTATTATTATTAGTTATTTTATTATTGTTATTTATTTTACGTTGTTGTTGTTGTTGTTTGTTGTTGTTGACCCAAATTCTAAACCTCAAGTTATCATAGGGGTTACCGCCCTAAAGCACTTAATTCAAAACGTATTTTTCGGCTAATAACCATTCACTCACCAGTGAAAGTTTTGCACAACACTGGGGAGGCCTTTATGTTAACAACTCATTCCAAATAGTTTCAGGACGCCCTAACGAGCTATGCGTA
>NC_061087.1:12779668-12782168 GCF_015104395.2 Macrobrachium nipponense
CTTGTAGAAACTCCGTTGTTTATTTTTCCTTCGTGGCTTATACCTTCATTTATATTTATATCTATATATATATATATATATATATATATATATATATATATATATATATATATATATAAAATATATATGGGTGGTGTATCTGAGCTGCAGTGCACTGGGATGACATTCGCATGGTCAGTGGACCGATTCCGTCCTGCTCCAACCAGTTAACTAAGCTGAGAATGGGCACCAGGATTTACGGAGAGTCACGGGAAGCTAACCCTTTATATGATAAAAGGACGTGTGAAGACAAATACAAAAGCATTTATATTACCAAAAATAAAAAACTGAAAGAGTGGTAATTAGTATATAGATATATATATATATATATATATATATATATATATATATATAATATATATATATATATATATATTGTTCATTGCTCATCGGTCTTTTTTCCTGATATGGATCCTAACCCGGATGCAGATCAATGAATATTTGGGTCTGATATGGATCTACATCTTACGTATTAAGTTTCTGAGGGGGATCCTAAACAGGAAACAAACTCACATTCATTAGTTTCTGTGGAGGAATCTAATCTGGATACAAATCATGAGAATTATTTTCTGAGATGGGTCCTAATTCAAACCCCCAGCCATGAGTTTGGGTAGATTATAATCCTAATGCCATCGGCGAGATTGTTTTTGAGATGGACCCTGTTTCAGATGCAGATCCGCCAGAATTATTTCCCGAGGTCCTAACCAGCTACAAATCCAGCAAAATTAGTCTCTGAAAAGGATCCTAGTCCAACCCAGAACAGACCCAGGAAATCTTTTTCAGATAATAATCCTAATTCAGATGCAAATCACGAGAAATTGTTTCTGAGGGGGACAACAGTCCAGAAGCAGATCCACAATAGTTAGCTTTTGGGATAAATCGTAATCTGGAAGCAAATCCAAGAGAATTAGTTTCTAAAATGTATCATAATCCGTGTGCAAATCCCTGGATTCTTTCTTTTTTTTAACTATATTTTCCAGCAGTCTCAGTGAAGTTGAGGAACTTTCGGAATCTGCAAGGTTATAAGCAAATCTCACCTTAGCCGAACATTGTTAAAACCAATTATTACTAGTTTTATCAAGTAATCTTTTCCTAATTTTCCTCATCATTGATCAATCTCTTCTTATTTCTTCGACAATTCTCTCCGGTCCCCACTCTCTTGTCTCTTCTGTCAATCTTTTCCTCTTCATGAAAACTGACACGCGAACTGTCACCGTTTCCCCATTTAGTCCGCCTAAAAAAATGTACTACGTCATACCCAATGTGCTTACGAACATGCTACGTGCCTAACGGATGCATGGCTTCGGATATCATAATGTGGATGAAGTAATCTGTGGATACATCAGTTATATTAACGTGAGAATAATGGTGGAAGATATCCTAACTGCAAAGATACTGAAGGTAAGGTAAGTTCGACTTCAGGTCTGGGTTAAAACAGAAAGAGTCACGGAGGGCAATTCCCCCTTCCAGCTATGATTTTCAATGACTTCCCGAGTTTGTATACCGAACTGCATTCCATTCTGATGCCATAAATTACCACATACATAATATACAGTGTACAGTTAACTTAAACAGCGAGCCAGTACTTACTGGTCGATACTTTCACAGTTTATAGAGTGGGTCATTGGCGAGAGGGATACATCGACGTCAAGAGGAGATAATGAGACTAATTCCCAATGTTTATTACCGCTTTACCTACCTTAAGGTCTTGTTACGTGGCTGCTTGACTTTCTTCTCCTGCTGGCAAAACAAACTGGACTCCTACCAGCTGATTGGTTCATTAGGTATCGGAGCAATATAACCCGGACCAGCAAGACATGCCAATATCCACTCTTCGAGGAAAACCTTGAACACACGCACAAGTATAAACGTGCATGCATGAATGCGCAACGGCAAATATTTACGTATGTAAATAGGCATTTACAGGCAAAGACAAGGCATGGATGTAGGAGAGGGTACAGATACAAGCAGAGAATCCGGAGAGAGAGAGAGAGAGAGAGAGAGAGAGAGAGAGAGAGAGAGAGAGAGAGAGAGAGAGAGAGAGAGAGCATTTGACCTCATAACGAATTTGAATTTAGGTCGTATGCATAAATGAATGCACATGAACTATAAATATACAATATATATACCATATATAAATAAATAAATAAATGTATATATATAATATATATATATATATATAATATATATATATATATATATATATATATATATATATATATATATATATATATATATATATATATATATAATATAATGCAAAACATTAAGCCCTTCCAATTACAGGCGGTAGCTCAAAAAGAAAAAAAACAGATTTAGGAATACTTTCACGCAGTCTGTGATGAAGGAATTTCTTCGATTAATCCAGGTGCAGACTACCACACTCATATTTTAAGTACCGGATCATGGATGACACCCCCTACGCGGAAAATTTCCACCTCGGTTGCTTTAAAAAGGCAAA
>NC_061087.1:12787168-12799668 GCF_015104395.2 Macrobrachium nipponense
TTTCTTGGGAGGAGGCTGCCAACTCTTTGCTTCTATTTTTACTCTACTGCGACCTACCACAACTGGCAATTATGTATTTAATAATTCACGGTTAAGTTAAACAGAGGTTTAAGCACTCCTCCTCTCTGGAAATCGAGCCTTCCCAATAAACATGAGGAGATTATCATGAATACTTATTACTTGATCACGATAATAAATATATAATATATATATATATAATATATATATATATATATATATATATATAATATATATATATGTATATATATATATATATATATATATATATATATACACGTGTAAATATGTGTGTGTGTACACACATATATTGAGGCGAGTATCATGAATGTTTATTACTTAAGATATATAGTATATATATAAGCATATACATATATACATGCATACATACACACATATAAATGTGTATGGGTTTGGATGTATGTATCTCCAAATTGCTTAATCAAGGACAATTCTTGTGCAGAAAACTTCCACAACAAAGACAGCGGTTTCTCACCAGAAGACCCACCTTAAATGTAAAATAACTTTGACACGCACAAAACGGTTTATTCATAGTAATTTATTTTTGTAAAACAGTCTTCATTGCCAACTTTTTTCTGTTAAATACGTATTAGTGATATATATATATATATATATATATATATATATATATATATATAATATATATATATATATATATATAATATATATATATATATATATATATATGTGTGTGGTGTGTGTGTGTGTGTGTATGTATACATGCAGATACACTATATACATTTATACAATACATGTCTGAGCTGACTGATAAATAAACATTATACTTTGTCCAACTGTTAGTGTTAGCCTCCATGCGTCTAGCAACTAAAGATGAAATACTTTCTCTGCACAAAAATTATTTAGCCAAAATTATTCACCAAATATCGTATTATGGGCGCCGAAGGGGGAAGTTTACACCCAAACTCTTAAATCCTACATTACCTGCCCAACGGCTAAATAAGCGCAATTATAAGGTAAACACCAAAATGTTTTCAGAAAGCGAGCTTACAAACATGGCGTGACTCGACCATAAAGGCCGTATTTTGTTGAAACCCTCGACGCACAACTCTAGACGCCTGAGTAACTTTAGTCTATATATAATATATATATATATATATATTATATATATATATATAATATATATATATATATATATATATATATATAGATATATAGATATATATAGTATAGTATATATATATAGTATTATATATATTAATATATATATATAAACTACTACGACAAATCTTATCTATTTGCACTAATATTAATGCTCTTTTTATGCCACCTTTGCTATGCTTTACATTTAACCTAGCTTGTACACCATCTTACATTAATCTTTACCACTCATTTCTACTTAACCATAACAACTTCAGCCAGTCTCTTCTCTCTCTCTCTCTCTCTCTCCCACTCTCTCTCATCTCTCTTTCCTCTCTCTCTCTCGTCGATCATATAATTACTTAGACTTAGAGATACTTACATTTATCGTAGTATATACATATATTATCTATATATATATATATATATTATATATATATATATATATATATATATCTTTATTTTACAAATATTTTTTTCCTACCATATGCCCATCTCGGAACTGCATATCCATGAATTTACAACGTGAGTAAAATGCGCATATTTATACGAAGGTGAACCTCTAATAAATGTGACACCAATCTCATTGTCTAGACGTGCTATTTATCTCTATCGCTGCTTTTGAAACCTTCCTTTAAATGGGAACTATAACAGACCCTAATCTTTTATTTCCTCTATTGAGGCGATCACCTACAATCGGTTTTTGACACCAGTTTCATTACAAAAGATCATCTGAACTGCAAAAATTTCTCAAAAGTAGTTAAACTATTTATACTCTTCCTTAATCTTGTTTCAGTATTATAAAGGAATAAGCTGTATGTCCTTTACCTTATTAAACACACAAACGATACTTAAGTGCATTACACTCGAGACTGTTACAAACGGAGAATTATCATAAAACCTTTGAATCCTCAACCCAAAGTTACTCGAGTTCCTTAGTCTTTCAAACATACAGTTCCGACATGTCCAGATGCCCAACAGAAGTTGAAAAGGATTCCCCAATTACCATGACCCAATTGTTGTCCGGGAAGTGGGTCACTGGGTTAAGAGGTCACTACAGACAAAACCTTACGGAATGAGTCTTCTGGAATAGTGTTAATCTCTAGACCCCGATGTGTATTTTATCTCGGTGATGAAATCATATAAAAAAATGGCAAAAAAATATGAGCTGCAGTTAAATACCGACTCCAAGTATAAAAACAATACTAATAATGATACAACTATAGTCGCTGTTAGTGTGGAGCAACCGGATTTTCACAAACTTTCACAAAAGCGGTCGCACATACTCTAAAAGAAATAAATAAAACAGATTATAAAGACTTGGTGTCGCTTTCAACCGAGTAATAAAAGCTTACTCTCGTCAAACAGCACAAAGGTGAAAAACCTTTTTATCACAGCGAAACGCAGAGTAATGGGCGACGCTTATGTCAACAAGAAACCACAAAAGACTTGCCAGAAAAAAGATCAAATTACTGACACTCAGAAAATCGAAAGGCAGCACAAGTGGAAAGACAGAGGAAAGAAATCTGATCGGAGGATGCATGAGCAGCTCCAAATACCCAATTTCCCCTGGTCGCTAAATAAAACAAAACAATACGGTAAACTAGAAGACAATAAAACAAATATTCGTAAATGAAGAACCAAATGAAATTTGATGAAACAATTTTTAGATTTAATACAATTTATGAGGGGACATGTGACTTATACGAACTATAAAAATCAATCTCTATAGCAACAACAAAAATAGACAGTCCATAGTTTGATAGTCTGTTCTGTAACTTCTATTACGACTTTCAAATGCCAAAGTCTAAATTACAGTAATAAATCCCTTTACAAGCAGACACAGGTGCAAACTAATTGTTTACATATAAACATACTTATGTCTCTTTTCTATACATACACACACATATATATAAATTATATATATATATATATATATATATATATATATATATATATATATTCTAAATTAAATAAAAACAGCATTACATATTAAATGCAATTGGAGAAACAAGGGTATTGATACTTCCCTTTCACTAATAAAATTATCAATGCAAAAAAAAAATTAGCTTAAATTGAAATCTACAACGGTAATTGAGGCGCCCCAAACCCCCTTCTCTCTCTCTCTCTCTCCAGTCAAGTTACTACAAATGATAAAAGAAAGACAAAGAATAGAATGATACAGAAAACTTAACCAAGCAGAACCAACATGAAAAACAGATTTCCCGTCGAAAACAAAAACTTTATAATAAATAAGATATGGAGTTAAATGTAGTAGGTCAAGGAAGAAAGATCATCATTTTTTTTGTTTCAACAACAAATTTCAGCTTTCATGAAAAAAACCCTTTCGTATTTACTTCATTGGACATTTATCTACTGTATGAACTGTCATACGCATCCTCCATTAAGTACAATGTAAATCACACACAAATGTCTCTCTCTATATATATATATATATATATATATATATATATATATATATATTATATATATATATATATATATATATATATATATAGAGAGAGAGAGAAGGAGAGAGAGAGAAGATAGAGAGAGCGAGACAGAGAGAGAGAGAGAGAGAGAGAGAGCGAGAGAGAGAGAATGAATTTTCAACATTCCAGTACATCTTAAATCCTTCCGAATGACCTACTTGTTGAATTAATATGGGTAATCAAAACTATGTCCATAAAAACAACATATTCTTCATATGACTAGGTATCCGTGAAAAATTCAGTTTCTCCAACTTCCAACTGCTTCCTAACGGACTGAGCGTGCTTCCGAAACAAGCGGCCTTGCTCCCTCCCTCCCTCCCTCTTTTCTCGCTTTCCTCCGTCAACAGATCAAGAAAAAAAATATGAGCAAATAAAGCAAACAAAGCCACCGACGCAATGATGACTTCATGGAAGTAAAATTAAATCCAAATAATCTTGGTCAATAATGTCTACGGTAAAAAACGGAATGCATTAACCTACTTTGTTTAGAGAGACGGAGAGATGAAAGAAAGAGAGAAGGAGACGATGAGACGAACGAGAGGGAGAGAGAGAAGGACGAGAGAGAGAGAGAGAGAGAGAGAGAATTTTACTATTATACATAGCATACATAATATATATATATATATATATATATATATATATATATATATATATATATATATATATATATTATTATTATTATTTTCCGCGCATTTCAGAATCGCAATAATTCAGCAATTATACTGTACTATACTATTTATTTTCGTGTCAGGAAAACAACTCCTAAAAAACAATCAATGCAACTCATAAAAAAACGCTAAAGTACAAAAGAATGCCTTAGTGTTGTGTAAAACAGCAAGACACCTTCTTCACTGAAAATAAAAAGGAATAGTATCCTCAACAGCTAAGATAGCCTCAGCTGCTTCACATCCATTTAATTTTTTTATGTATTACTTAAGAGTTTTTATACAATAAATGCCACACTCAATTATTTCACGAACAAAGCGCAATCTTATACAGCGTAAACAGGTGCAACTTGTTTGTGTATTAAAGCACATCACTATCAAGTTACGCATTCGATTTAACATAACAGCTTTTCTAGTGCCATCTCAGTGCCAGAATGAAATGACTCTATGCACTTACTAGAAAAAAATATATACAAATTTAAAAATAATATACACTAAATCCATTACACTATTTCTCAATGAAAGTTATTTACACTAAAAATAAGATCTGTGGCAATTTTCGTTGGAACTAATAACTACCGTGCCACTGACAGCAAAAAAAAAAAAAATTTAAAAAATAAAGAAAAAAAAAAAAATCTTTTTAGCTCTTTATAAGAAAAGAAAAAATAGGAGTTTCCCAGCTGTTACCAGTTGAGGTAAATCAAATTCCCAATGCACAACGAAAGAGATTGTGACATATCTTAAGTCTCCCCTATATTACTCAAAACAACTATGCAAATACACACCCACGCATTACTTGTAAATTTCATCCATACCCGTCTATATTAGCTAACCAATTTCGGTATAAATCTTTTATGATGAGGCTGTTGGCCCTATGCCCTCCTCTTCCCTGATTGCATACTATCACAGCTAAATTACTACCAGAACAAAGCTAAAGCATTCAGGTTTGCTTGGAATCAACAGCAGGACCTCTCGCTGTTGAGGCAAGTGTCCGAATCACAGGATTATCACTAGTAGATAGAAGAGCATCTGATGGATGTAATGGTAAGAAGACGAATTGCTAGACTACAGGTATATCTGTTCATTATTTAGTTGAGGCCAAAAATATCAACTTCGTTCAAGGTTAAAAGTAAGTAGTAAGTCTGTGACTATGAATGTAACTGAGTTTAGCACAAGTGAGAACATAAGCAAGTACGTCTTGTAGGTGGAAAGAGTAAATGAGGAGTTTGTAAAATCCCATGTTGACGTCACAGAGATAGTTGGAAGTGGGTATGGCAGGGTATAAAATGGCCAGTTGCAATACTACTACGTTTAACCATCCTAAGTTGATCCAGATGTTTCAGCCACTAAGTAGAATTATTATTTCCTTAATGATAACCTTGAGTTAATGGCTGAAACAGCTGTCAGCACAAGAATAAATAAGCGGTGTAGCATTACACTTTAGCCTTGAGACACAGAACATTGGAAAACCCTTGTCCTAAAAACACAAACCCCCACATACATTACACACACACATTATCTATCTATCTATATATATATATATATATATATATATATATATATATATATATATACACACACATACTATATGCACACATTTACAATATATATCTGACAAACCCTGCTATCAAATAAAGATAAAATTGTAATACATATAACTTGCATTTCCTATTCCTATCCAAAGAGGAAAATATTAACACTCCATCGAAATCATAAGGAATGCTAGAGCAGAGAAGTGTACTTGAAATATTAACTAACGCTGAATGAAGGAAAATATATCTAAAAGGGTGCGTGAATTGTCATGCTAACATCCAACAGTGGTTCTGATAAAGTGATAATAAAAAAACTAACAATAAACTAAAATATTTATGAATATATAAATCAAAATATATTATTACTTACATAAATCAGCCCAACTTAAGAAAGTTAAAAGTATAAAAAAAAATACTGAAAAAAATAGAAAAATGAGATTTATTCAAGAGTATTTCTCTTCAGAAATGATCATAAATAGGTACCGGATGAGGCAAGGGACGGTAAATACACATAAATTAACGCCTTGTTCAAGTTATTACCGCTGAAAGTTATGGATGGCAGACGCACAACTGCCGCTCTTACGAGGTCAATATTGCTTGCCCCGTTAATCATTTCAATGCCCCAGGCGATCTAGTAAACAACAGCAATAACAAGAACCATAATGGGGAAAAGATAAGAACAGGAATAGCATAAAAGAGGAAAGAGAAATACCAGCATGCACCGTTAATGTTGCTCGTGCAATCCTAAAAACATTATGGTGTATAAATGTGACTACACATCTAGATATGTATGTGATGTGTTTCTGAAGGTTGGTTCCATAATCATTTTGCCAAGAAAAGGGTGTAACTAAATAGAGGAATAAAAAAAATAAACAATCAAAGGAAAAGGGAAAAAGCGCATGAAAGAAAAAGCCTATTTTGAACGAGTGCCATGATCAGCCAGATGGTGATTCGTAAGTGGGTCAAATGAGGAATTCATGTCACCCTTTCTCTTGAATTTTTCTCCCTCAAGAAATTCATGAAAATCTAATATTAAATCTCTCTCTCTCACACACACACACACACACACGTACATACAAATTCTAACATTACAAACGCATAAGCAAATCGTTTCATTCCCAGCAATTTGAGCAAGACAAAGTTTTCATTCCATCAAGGAAATATATATATATATATATATATAGTCTTTTTCTGGATAAAATTGTAGTAAATTAATAAAAATTATCATGGAGATTTTAAATTCATAACCTTACCAATTATTTTTTGTCATTCTATATAGCAACCTCTATTTCTTCCCTAACGACTAGTCTTAATTCTTTAAAATCTTATTTTTCATAAATTTCTCAACACCGTCGAGATTATCACTTTCATTTAATTCCCTTTCTATTTCCAAGGAACCGTTTTATCATCTGAAGAATAAAAACCTTAACAGATCTGTTTTCCTTGTCTTCACATATACATTCTTCGCAATTTCACATAAAAAAAAAATTTATGGGTTCTTCGTGTAGGTTTGCGATAAAGTTTTCTTTTCGGGACCTTGAGAGGATCTGCTCAACAGCATAAAGCTATGCTTTCGTTTCTGAATATTTTCAGAGAGAGAGAGAGAGAGAGAGAGAGAGAGAGAGAGAGAGAGAGAGAGAGAGAGAGAGAGAGAGAGAGAATCTTTTATGTAAGTTATTACAATAATTATAACCTACCGAGAGAAAGAGACTTTCAAGAAGACAATAACGATAACCCACTGAGAGAGAGAGAGAGAGAGAGAGAGAGAGAGAGAGAGAGAGAGAGAGAGAGAGAGAGAGAGAGAGAGAAATTTCTTTCATGCAAGTTATCATGATAAGACACAACCCTCTGTTCACAGAAATGACTAACCCACATTCTAAAATTGTCACCAGCTGTTTCAAATATCCAATGGCTGTATCCGATACCCGAGATGATTGCTGAATTAAATGAAGTATTGAAATGACCGATAAGGAAGGCGCATCAAATGGAGATTAAAATGACCCACATCCTAAGGTATGACTTTCAGCAGATATTAGATTCTGATACTGGAAATTAAGTAATGAATCCTGGAATGAAAAGTCTTCGTCACCGTCAGAATTTTCGAGAATCGTAATACTTTCACAAACACACACGCACATGTATATATACCTATACATACATACATATATATAAATATATTAATTATATATAATATACATTCCCTGCCAAGAAAACGCATATGTTGAGAGAAAGGCCCACAAACCCTGCAGAAAGCCAAAATTTGCAGACCCATGCCCCAAAATAAAACAAACTAAAGCTAAATTAATGAATCCGGGGATTATCTTGCGTCATCTTTATTTGACCCTAATTATACCTCTCTTTCATATTTACTTGCCCCAAGAGATCAATAACCGCAACTTTTGAACAGCGCCATCAAGGTTAGCTAGATACCATGATGGCTTTCTAAATTCATCGTGCAAAACATTCGGCATCTCATCGACCAGGCATCTTTAACGTACAAATTGTTCAACATTTCACATCTTTAACGTTCACAATCCTTCATAATGAGGCAACAAATGATCTTTCCCGCTGAAAATATTCAACAGTTCAATCCTTTGAACGCCACCTTAGTAAACATTTATAGTTCTCCACCTTTCAAAATGTTCAACACATATCTCCTTTCAACAGCAACTTTGCAATCTTTTATAAGGAGGTAACGAAGTATTCTTTAACGTACAAATTATTTAACACCTCATCATTTAAACCGAACTCCCCTCCCGCCACCCTCAAATCCTTCGTAAGATGGCACCGATATATCCTTCAACATTCAGATGATTCGACAGTTCATTCTTTGAACGGGAACTTCACAATCCTTCATAAGAAGTCCACGGAATGTTCTTTAACATACAAATGAATCGACTTTCAATTTTTGAGTGGAACTTTCACAGTCTTTCATAAGAAGGCAAAAGAATGTTCATTAGGGTTTAAATGAATCAACATGTAGGTACTTTGAACTTTCCAGCGACTCCTGAGAAGGCAACAGAATGTTTTTTAATGATCAAATGAATCAACATATACTTTGAACATAACCTTCGCTATAGCTTCCCTCAAGGAGACTAAGCCATGCCTTCTAAACGTCCAAAATTCTCCACTCTCACCAACACCCTACTGATGAAGTGGGCCTTTATAAGGCTCCGTGAAAGACGTGGCCCGATGCTTCCAATAACAGGCGATTCTTCATCCCAATTAGACGGAAGCTTGGCTCTGACTTCTGGATCAGATACAGATTCGTTCTCCGTGTTCTGTATCTTTCAATCTGCTTGTCCGACTGACTGTCTATCACTGTACACTATCCTGGTTTGTACCTGTCAATATCTTCCAATCAGCAATCCAACTTCCAAATCCCTGCCGATCTATACCCGTCGTTCTATCGGCTCCAATCTTCCTATCAGCTGTTTATCCTACATAGCTAGGAAGCAAACCGTGCTTGCCTAAACTTGTCTATCTGTCTATCTTGCTATTGATCATATCTTCAGCAAACAAAATTAACCTTTTAAATTCAATCACCTCTTAATTCATACATCAAAAACAAACGTCTCGTATGACAAGAAACTCCTCGATAAAGGAGTAGAATTACAATACGTATTTTCTATGAATTCAAAACTTGATATTAGCCAAGTTGTAAGTAATGAATTTGAGGTCTTACTTCACACAAATTACATAATTTTTTTTTTCAATATAGATATTCGTAATGCATGACAACCAAACAGATCTAAACCCTCTAACGATGAGACATATTACAAAAACAGCTGCAATCCCCTCAGAAACAAATTTACCAAGATAATATATTATTCAAAATGCATGAAATCAAATACGATGACGGAAACCAAATATGACGTTTTTAAGAGAGGTTAGAGCTCCCTGATAAATGGAATGGAATGGAAAACCCCTGATAAATGGAATGGAATCGAATACAGTTTAGACCAAAGGCCTAGCACTGGGACCTATGAAGCCATTCAGCGCTGTAAAGGAAATTGAAAATAGGTAGGCTTGGAAGGTGTATGTAACAGGAGGAAAACCTTGCAGTCGCACATGAAATAACTGTTAGGAGTGGGTGGGTGGCAAGCTGGAAGAGCGATAATATGAATGGAGGTACAGTAAATGGAATGAAAGGGGTTGCAGCTAAGGGCCGAAGGGACGTTGCAAAAATCCTTTACGTAATGCCTACAATAGACCCTGTGAGTCCCTGGTAAACGGGACCGTTAAGAACCTTCTACACAATACTTGTAAAAGCTCTCCGAGAGCTCATTCACTATAAACGACACCCCCTCCCACACATAGGCACACCAAACAAGCCAATGCACCTGTAGTCTCTCAAGTGATTAAAATTAAAAACTACAGAGGGCGTTTCTCAAGACTAGATTTTCTCCAAAAAAGATTTCCTTAGAAATGAGGTCCTGCCGAATTTTATGTACGTTTAAACCTGTGATGAATAAAGCCATCAAGATTACCGTTTACTTGAAACATATCTCCTCTGGTAAAAGACAGATTGGTAAACAATGCCTGCCGAAAGGAAATACGCTTTCTGTGCAAATAAAGCTTTCTAGTCCTTGCCGGATAATACCTAACTCTTAATTCCGATTGAACGAGAGTTCGAACCGGGACAGATTTTCTTGCAAATGGGGGACTAGTCGGAATTCCCATCTTAAAAAGGGTTACAAAATGAAGTAAATTTCCTTTCTAAATAGGATGGTTATTAAATGGCCTTAATTCTCTTGTTAATCTGGGTTACCAGCGTCTTGCATTCCCTTTCTACCGTGAACCCAGGAGACTGAATTCCTTTTATAACATATGAGTACCTGAAAGGCCTAAATACCCTTTAGAAGTAGGATACCTAAGGGCCTGAACTCACTTGACGTGAGCATTCTTCTTAGAAATGGGACGTCAAAGAGAGTTCTATAAAGATATGCAATGGAATATAAAATGTAGGCCTATGAAGTCAATCATATTAAAAGGAAATTTGGGAGTAAAAAGGTTTTAAAGGTGTAACAGGAGGAAAGCCTCGCTGTTGCACTATGAAACAATTGTTGAGAGGGTGGAACATAAGATGGAAGAAAGAGAATATGAACGGAGGTGCAGTAATAGGAACGGAAGGGGCTGCAGCTAGGGGACGAAGAGACGCTGCAAAGTTAAGTAATGCCTACTATGCAAAGCATGAGGTGCACTGACGGCACTATCCTCAACGGGATCCATTACATATGGAATATGTGGAGGCCATTACTCCTTATAAAAATAGAATGGCAGAATATGAACTTAATAAAAGGTACAGATAATGGGTTTCGAAATGTATTTGGAAACAGGATAAAAATAAAATATAATGTCTAAGGATTTCGATTCTCCTTGAAAATTACCCAGAAAGAGATAATCATTTCAACAGAACTTACTCTCCAATATCCTTACCTAATGAGAAAACAACCCGAATTCCCTTTAAAAGAAGCTTTCATTTAATTACCTGATTTACGAAGTTAATGAAAAGTGTGAATTCCCTATATACATAATTTCTATTCGATACTCACCTTTCAATTTAACGACAAATATATCTTTAACTGGGTATATGGACTAATTTCGTTCAATATGATATGGCAGCATCTTGAATCCCCTTCACAGTTAAATCCTATTGACGACCTATATTCGAAAGCCTGCTTCCCCTTCGTTTGCAGGTCATTCTGTTTGTCTTTCCCTTGCGGAAATCTGAATTCGCCTCCCAAGGAATGATCTCCAAACTCCAAAAGAAGAAAATGCTATTCAAAGCACTACTAAAGAGCACCTGGCATTGGAGACCTACCTTGCAATGGGTTCCGGATCGAGAATGTACCATCTGTCGATGGGGTCGGTGTTAATTAGCCTCGCGAGCGTTGCTTCGGTCACCGACAGGACACCCGTGTCGGGATCGACGCTCCACTGGCCATATCCTAGGGACAGACGCCCCAAGTCTACACTGCTTCCGTCAACGCCGTCGCCTGCGTCACCCAGTCTCATCTTGTACAGCTTCAGGGTGCTGCTTTGGCTGTCTTCTGAACCTCCTGCCGAAGGAAGGTTCTCAAAAGCCCTTTGAACCAGTTTGTCTGATTTTCCGCGACCAAGTTTCAAAATTTTGTGTGGTCAGTTGCAAGTATTTAGAAACAAAACTTTTTCTGCTCGTTTTATCTCGTTTATCTTTTAATAACAGTCTCCGGAACTACACTGAACAAAGTGCGTAAGGTTCAACACAGTTAGGATCATTTTACGACGCTTGATAACATCCGATAGACAAATCGCTCGCTTATTTTCCAATTGGCTTGGCTGTAACATTCATCGTATCACAAATTTAGCGCAAACTTTTAGCTTTTAAAAATATAAAAGACGCGATTATGAACTTTTTTCAAGTATATAAAAAAAATCTGGTACAATGGCTTTTACAAACAGACAAGAGTAATCACCCTGGCTTTTAAAAAGACTTTGTAAGTCAGAAAACTGGGGACTGAACACTGCGACCACTTGAGACCGTTGAGGAGGGACTTTATTCTCAAGGAGGAGATGCAACAAACACTCCTCTCCCGTACGACTCCCGGGCCAAACTAATGTGTGCTCGTCCCGCAGAGATAAAAAAGGCCTGGCATCACTTAGTGGGGCCCCAATACCCCGCGGATGCTGCC